>NC_057808.1:250416424-250537080 GCF_018294505.1 Triticum aestivum | reverse complement strand
GAACCATTTTCTGGTAGCGCCTTCGGGAAAAATGCGTTTTCTCTTTGGGCTGGCGCATTTCCTACCGAACCGTTTTCTATTTTCTCAAACAAGTCCCTGGATCTTTTCTGTTTCATCACAGAATGGTCCTTGGACTAAAACCCTTATATCTTTTTAATAAAAGATGATTTTTGATTGATTCCTTTTCTGTCAGTCTTGTATTTTTGTCTAGTTTTTTATAGTATTTATTTGGAAAAAAATTGGAACAATATTTATGCACGCGACGATTTTCACGTTAGTGTACGGTTTCGTATATCGTAGGTTCCGGAGGAGGTGACGGAGCTGTGAACTTCGCCGAGCTAGACTCCGACTTCTCCGAACCAGGCAAGCATGTTTGAACCTTTGATATGATAGGTGTTTTGCATGTTTGCTTGAATGGTTTATGCATGGCATGTGAGCATCGATGAGTATTACGTTGCATGCAAGGCAACTAACCGTGTGTTTCAAAGTTACTGTGATCTTTGATGAGAGATGACCTGATCATGTGGTGACATGAAAGGTAGTAAGATGGTATTGTTGTAGCATGCCAGTCTTACGTCATCCGATAAACTCCGACGTTAACGTGGACTGAGTCACGTTACCGTTCTTCCCCTTTCGTGCTGCCACATGTCTTCTGCAAAGAATACGGTTTAGTAAGTTGCTAACCTCTTTCCTTGTACACACCAAATAGAGGGGCCGGGATGAGGGTTCCATAGCCCTGGATTAAAGCCAGTCATCCGGTCAGGGGGCATGGGTGTTTCCGGTTGGGACCGAGAGGGGGGCACCCCTTAGAGCGCGCGTATATAAATTTGATCCCATGCTAAGCGAGGTTGTAGCCTCCCCGACTCAAAGTTTTTCTTGAACGTTGCCGAGGGTGATTCCTGGCATCGGAATGTTGAATTGGTGTGTACTGGTTAGATGTGTTTCTCCTAAAACACCGTAAACGGAACTAGTCCCTTGTGACTACTGAAATCCGTTGGCTGTGGTTAAATAGTACAAACTCTGCAGAGTCAAATCCTTCCGAGTCATCGTGTCCATGGTCAAGGACCATGGCTAGTATATCCATATCTATGTCAGTCCTCGTGGTAAATCCCCGGTGAATAAGCTTGAGTGGTAAACCCGGTTGAATCGTTATTCCTGTGGATGGACTAACCTTTTATTTATCTCGTAACTGAATATTCCCTTGCGATGATTTAAATTCATGAGCTACTGAAATATTAAGTTATGAAATATAAGCCCTTTATGTGATGTCGCCCAGACGTCCGACTGTGGCACTCTTGTCTTTTACTTTCAATATAAGCCCTTTATGTGATGTCGCTTAGACGTCCGACTGTGGCACTCTTGTCATTTACTTTCAATATAAGCCCTTTATGTGATGTCGCTTAGACGTCCGACTGTGGCATTCTTGTCTTTTACTTTCAATATAAGCCCTTTATGTGATGTTGCTTAGACGTCGGACTGTGGCACGCTCATTATTTACTTTTGATATAAGCCCTTTACGTGATGTCGCTCAGACGTCCGACTGTGGCACGCACTGTCAGTTATATTCCATTATAAGCCCTTTATGTGGTGTCGCCTTGACGCCCGACTGCGGCATTGTTATTTCATTTGTATCCTTTCGAGGAGTCATTCAGACACTCGATTGGCCTTCAGTACTACATTGGGATTTCGGGAGGACTACCGCCTGACTTCCCTTTTATTTTTCCCATGCATTGCTATCTCATTCTCTGAGTGCGTTTTGTTAATCTGTTCATATGCATCATGTTTACATTTGTTATATCTTATGTCCGAACTGTCTTGCGAGTACTTTCATAGTACTCACCTGGCTTGTTGTTTTGGCCAGATGTTGACGAAGGCGATCTCATGGATGAAGAGTTTGATAGTGAGTCTGACGCCTAGAGGAATCCCAGTCAGTCCCGTGCGATCCTGGATATTGGTCACTTGTATTATATACGCTTCCGCCACCCACAATAAGTATCCTCGAGCCTCACTCCGACGCTCGAAGAGCTGTTAGATTCAGGAGTCATGTCACCCACTTCACTGTGACATATCCACCACCGCTTTTATTGTGAGTCAGTAGTTATGCCACCCTATCCGCCTTTATGTGTATATCGGCGTGTTTGTAATAAATTTTTGAGCAATCTCCGCTCAACCTTGTATTATATTTAGTACTCCTGGTTTTTCTTCTGTGATCAAGAAATTGTCTACCAGTGAGGAGAATTCTTCTCTACTGGTCCGTAAAAGGGATCGCTTTCTCAATAAATATTTTTATTGGAAAACCGGTCGTGACAGGACGGCCCAAAGAATGTCATGCAGCTGCGTCTCCGGCCCGCCCAGGACGAAAAGCCCATTTTCTGTCATGATTTTTTGTCATAGAAGTAGGAGCCCACCACATCTATGATGATACCGGGTTTTGTCACAATTATCGTCATAGAAGTGTCATATATATGACAAAAAGAAATTCGTTCGGCCCAAAATGTCACGGATGTGTCTTTTTTTTGTAGTGTTCTTTTCCCCTTGTATATTTCGGGCGTTGTCGCATGTGGGTTTTTTAATTATCTTCCTAAATATGTAAGACAATTATTATCCACTGACATTGTCCTTATATATTCATTAGTCTCGATATAAGTCGCAGTCAATGCTATATAGGTCCGTCGGATCTTACATCAAGATCCGTGCAAAATTATCTTTTCAGATTTTCTTTTTTCTCTCTTAAATCTCAGTCGAGTGAGACATAGCCACGCCATTAAACAGGGGCTCAGGCGCCATCAATGGAGACGTTGGGAGAGAGGTGGGTGGCGAATGGAGGTCAAAGGGCTCTCCTCCCGATAAGCACATGCAGGGGTCTGATCGCACGCCTCCCGTACTCAAATAGCTACCCCGCACGACACCTCCTAGCCAAAAAAAAGGGGACGTCTAGCGGCACGTAAATGGTAAGTAGAACGCCCACGGTTTCAATAATACTTGTGTTTTCGATTGTAACATGACAACACTTGTTCCAAAATGACTTTGTTGATTGTTAATGTGTGCGCCTTCGCAAATCGGACAAAAAATTTATCACAGCATGTTGGTGCCATGTCATGACACCATGCCATGTTTCATGATTTTCATGCGAGTTTTAGATTTACGGGAAATTTAAAACCAATTTTCTCGATGTTTCTGGCCGAGCCACGACGCCCAGATGTTTTAATTCCATTCCCACTTCTTGCATGGGACCTAGAAATTCGCCCAAGTACACATAAATGATTTTCAAGTAACTTTGGCGCACTGGAGCATGTTCTTGTAGTTCAAATTTGAATTATGTGCAATAAATGCCTGGAAACTCAATTAATGTATAAAAAGGCCAAATGAACCCGGAATAATTTCAAAATTTAGCATGAAACTCCTATTAGTCTAAGCTCCCTCTATAAAAAATCAAGGCGGGAGAAGGCAGTGTATATCGTTTCGCACACAGAGGTGACACGTTCCCTCTCGAAACCATGAGCCTTCTTGAGAGAAGCTCCGGTTTGCAAGAAGCTTATACTAAAGCTTGTCCCAATTCGGCCAAAAAAATTACCACAACATGTTGGTGCCATGTCATGACACCATGCCAAGTTTCATGATTTTCATGCATGTTTTGGATTTACAGGAATTAAAAAACCAAGTTTCTCAATATTTCTGGCCGAGCCACGACGCTCAGATGTTTGAATTTCATTCTCATTTCTTGCAAGGGACCTAGAAGTTCACCCAAGTGTTGGGGAACGCGGTGATAACCCACAAGTATAGGGGATCGCAATAATTTTCGAGGGTAGAGTATTCAACCCAAATTTATTGATTCGACACAAGGGGAGCCACAGAATATTCTCAAGTATTAGCAGTTGAGTTGTCAATCCAACCAAACCTGGATAACTTAGTATCTGCAGCAAAGTATTTAGTAGCAAAGTAGTATGGAAGTAACGGTAACGGTAGCAAAAGTAATAGTAGCAGTTTTGTAGTAATTGTAACAGTACCAACGGTAAAGTAACTAAGCAAAGATCAATATGTGAAAAGCTCGTAGGCATTGGATTAGTGATGGATAATTATGTCGGATGCGATTCCTCATGTAATAGTTATAACATATGGTGACACAGAACTAGCCCCAGTTCATCAATGTAGTGTAAGCATGTATTTCGAATATAGTCATACGTGCTTATGGAAAAGAACTTGCATGACATCTTTTGTCCTACCCTCCCGTGGCGGCGGGGTCCTAATGGAAACTAAGGGATATTAAGGCCTCCTTTTAATAGAGTACCGGACCAAAGCATTAAGACTTAATGAATACATGAACTCCTCAAACTACGGTCATCACCGGTAAGTATCCTGATTATTGTCACTTCGGGGTTAACGGATCATAACACATAATAGGTGACTATAGACTTGCAAGATAGGATCAAGAAGTCACATATATTCATGAAAACATAATAGGTTCAGATCTGAAATCATGGCACTCGGGCCCTAGTGACAAGCATTAAGCATAGCAAAGTCATAGCAACATCAATCTCAGAACATAGTGGATACTAGGGATCAAACCCTAACAAAACTAACTCGATTACTTGGTAAATCTCATCCAACCCATCACCATCCAGCAAGCCTACGATGGAAATACTCACGCACGGCGGTGAGCATCATGAAATTGGTGATGGAGGATGGTTGATGATGATGACAGCGATGGATTCCCCTCTCCGGAGCCCCGAACGGACTCCAGATCAACCCTCCCGAGAGAGTTTAGGGCTTGGCGGCGGCTGCGTATCGTAGAACGCGATGAAACTTCCTCTCCGTTTTTTTCTCCCCGAACGTGAATATATGGAGTTGGAGTTGATGTCGGTGGAGCATCAGGGGGCCCACGAGGCAGGGGCGTGCCCCCACCCTCGTGGATAGGGTGTGGGCCCCTAATGTTGATTCTTTCGCTAATATTTTTTATTAATTCCAAAAAGTCGCTCCGTGGATTTTCAAGTCATTCTGAGAACTTTTATTTCTGCACGAAAATAACACCATGGCCGTTCTACTGAAAACAGCGTCAGTCCGGGTTAGTTCCATTCAAATCATGCAAGTTAGAGTCCAAAACAAGGGCAAAAGTATTTGGAAAAGTAGATACGACGGAGACGTATAAACTCCCCCAAGCTTAAACCTTTGCTTGTCCTCAAGCAATTCAGTTGACAAACTGAAAGTGATAAAGAAAAACTTTTACAAACTCTGTTTGCTCTTGTTGTTGCAAATATGTAAAGCCAGCATTCAAGTTTTCAGCAAAGATTATGAACTAACCATATTCACAATAACACTTAGGTCTCATGTTTACTCATATCAATGGCATAATCAACTAGAGAGCAATAATAATAAATCTCAGATGACAACACTTTCTCAAAACAATCATAATATGATATAACAAGATGGTATCTCGCTAGCCCTTTCTGAGACAGCAAAACATAAATGCAGAGCACCTCTGAAGATCAAGGACTGACTAAACATTGTAATTCATGGGAAAAGAGATCCAGTCATAGTCATACCAAATTTAAATTAATAGTAATGCATGCAAATGACAGCGGTGCTCTCCAGCGGGTGCTTTTTAATAAGAAGATGATGACTCAACATAAAAGTAAATAGATAGGCCCTTCGCAGGGGGAAGCAGGGATTTGTAGAGGTGCCAGAGCTTGATTTTGAAATAGAGATAAATAATATTTTGAGCGGTATACTTTCACTGTCAACGTAACAACTGAGAGATCTCGATATCTTCCATGCTACACACATAATAGGTGGTTCCCAAACTGAATGGTAAAGTTTATACTCCCCCTCCACCAACAATCATCAATCCATGGCTTGCTCGAAACAACGGGTGCCTCCAACTAACAACAATCCTGGGGGAGTTTTGTTTGCAATTATTTTGATTTAATTTGAGCAAGGGACTGGGCATCCCGGTGACCAGCCATTTTCTCGTGAATGAGGAGCGGAGTCCACTCCTCTTGAGAATAAACCGCCTAACATGGAAGATATAGACAGCCCTAGTTGATACATGAGCTGTTCGAGCATACAAAATAGAATTTCATTTGAAGGTTCGGAGTTTGGCACATACAAATTTACTTGGAACGGCAGGTAGATACCGCATATAGGAAGGTATGGTGGACTCATATGGAATAACTTTGGGGTTTATGGAAGTGGATGCATGCTATGTCTTGAGCTTGCGTTGGTTTTCCTTAAAGAGGAAAGTGGGATGCAGCAAAGTAGCGTAAGTATTTCCCTCAGTTTTTGAGAACCAAGGTATCAATCCAGTAGGAGGCTCCTCAGAAGTCCCACGCACCTACACAAACAAACAAGAACCTCGCAACCAATGCAATAAAGGGGTTGTCAATCCCTTCACGGCCACTTGTGAAAGTGAGATCTGATAGAGATAATAAGATAAGATTAATATTTTTGGTATTTTTATGATATAGATGGAAAAGTAAAGATGCGAATAAAAGTAGATGGAAAACTTATATGATAAAAGATAGACCCGGGGGCCATAGGTTTCACTAGTGGCTTCTCTCAAGATAGCATAAGTATTACGATGGGTGAACAAATTACTGTCGAGCAATTGATAGAAAAGTGCATAGTTAAGAGATTATCTAGGCATGATCATGTATATAGGCATCACGTCCGTGACAAGTAGATCAAAATGATTCTGCATCCACTACTATTACTCCACACATCGACCGACTCCTGCCTGCATCTAGAGTATTAAGTTCATGAAGAACAGAGTAATGCATTAAGAAAGATGACATGATGTAGAGGGATAAACTCATGCAATATGATATAAACCCCATCTTTTTATCCTCGATGGCAACAATACAATATGTGCCTCGCTGCCCCTGCTGTCACTGGGAAAGGACACCGCAAGATTGAACCCAAATCTAAGCACTTCTCCCATTGCAAGAAAGATCAATCTAGTAGGCCAAACCAAACTAATAATTCGAAGAGACTTGCAAAGATAACTTAATCACACATAAAAGAATTCAGAGGAGATTCAAATATTTCTCATAGATAAACTTGATCATAAACCCACAATTCATCGGATCTCCACAAACACACCGCAAAAAGAGTTTGTCGGAGTAAATAGCCACGGGTAGCCCTACCGACTACCCCTGGTTCTTCAGAAAAATTATCAAGCCTTTGGGCCTTCAAGCACTCCGAGCATTGGGCCGCCTTCCCTGGCCGGCTACCCCTGAAGCCGACTCCCGGAAGGCGACCCAGCCTCGAGCAACCTCTCCCCAGGACGACTACGGGGTGACTGACTCCAAGAAGCCGGCCAAGAAGGACGCCGGCTCTTAGCAGCCGGCCGAGACCACAACCACCAAAGGTGTTCCCACATAACGGCGACACGACGGGGTGTGGCCACAGTGCGGACCACTACCCCCGAAGCCCGAGGCGGGCATGGCTACAGGAGGCCGTACGGGACGGCCGTCTCCCGTGCGGCTCGGCACTGTAGCCATGCTATCCTCGAGGTCATCCACGACCCACTCCTGTACGGCCCAAGGACTGCGGGCCCCTTCAGCCAGAGAGAGGCGCGAAGGCGGCCCGGCCTTTCCCAGTCGGCCAAGAGCATAGCCCGCCTCCAAAGGCCGGCTACTCCCTTCCTCGAAGTAGGAGCCCCATTAAGGAGACAAGACGAGGTAAGGCTACAGTGATAGCCCCCGAGGCGGCCCACTGTAGCCACGCTTACCTCGACAAAACCCTCGTCATCACCGGCGAGGCTACAGTAAGCAGCCGCCGACAAGACCCTAGGCGGTGGGGCCGGCCTGTCGACCAAGTAGCCGGCAGCCGGCGGGACCCACCAGCCGGCGGGACCCAGCAGCCGGCGGAGAAGCCGGCGAGCGCAGACACTGACGACTGGGACCAGCGCCCAGTCGGATTACCATTGTACCCCCGGGGGGTAGGCCTATATAAACCCCCCGGAGCACCATTGCAAAGGGTTCGCACTCAAGCATAGTTGGCCTCTGAGCATAGAACTGCCTTCTAAGCATAGCACACACACCATAGATAGAGAGAAGCAAGAGCTAGCCTTGCTCTTCTTCCCCCTTGATCTCAACAGCTCTAGGAGCGATTGTAGCTACCCCTTATCGATCTAGTGATCATGCGGAGACCCGCAGAGCAGGACTAGGGGTGTTATCTCCTCGGAGAGCCCCGAACCTGGGTAAGATTCGCCGGCGTGCATGTCTTCGCCTCATCCCGTTTCCGGGCACCGGCGACGTTTTATTGGCTCCCACAATGATAAGCCATCCCTTGGCATATGTCGCACCAACCACCCGACATTTGGCGCCCACCGTGGGGCCAGGTGCACCGTCGTCCGGAGACCTGTTCTGGACGGGAACCCTCTTCCTCCCCCGCGAGCGCAGCCAGCCTGCTGCGCCCGATGGCATTTGCCTTGACGCGCTGCAAGGCGTCGACGACGCCTGCGCAGCGAGCTGCCTCGCCGACCTGCTCGGCGAGAATCGCATCTCCGACGAGCCTGCGTTCGACGCAGGCACCGACTACCCCGAGAGCCGCCTCGTCAGCCGCCTCGACCAGCTTCACGTCTCCAGCGAGCCTACTGCAGATGTGGAGTCGGTCGGCTCCACCGACCCGATGCTCATCGACTCCGACACCGCGTCGCTCGACGCCTACCCCTCCGACGTGGTGGTCTTCGACGACCCCCTCCCTTGAGCTGACAGCGGCAGCAGCGCTGTCACCGAAGTGCTGGTCATCAGCCACATCTCCAACTCAGGCGAGAATGCCCGCGACGCTCAGCAAGCGGCGATGCACGACCTCTCTGTCCCCATCCCGGCCGACGCCGACGCCGAGACCCTGGAGGCACGCCGCCTTGCCCTCATCGCGGAGGGCAAGAAGATAGCCTCGATGAGACGCCTCACCGAGGCCCACCAGCGCGAAGTCGACCGCGCCGCCTTCGGCACGCCGCCGCCTAGCGGCCCGAGCCGAGCCGGCTTCGTCCAGAAGCGCGGCGCAGCCGTTGCCAGCATGTTGGGCGCTGATCGCCCCGTCTACGCCACCCCGCTCGAGAATCTGCGAGCCGCTCAGGCGGCTGCAGAGGAGCTCAATGGGCTGGGAGCTGATGAGCTCCCCTACATGACAAGACGGATCCAGCAGCTGATCGACGCGGCTGCAGAACGGCACGAAGCTGGCGCCCGTGCTGATAGTCATCCCCCGCGCCGGGAACACGCCGCGACGTCCCGCTCGCCGACTGCGAGCGGCGCGCGCCAGAAGAAAGACAAGGAGCCGGCTGCCAGCCGTAGCCGGACTCGCATTACCATCGAGCGCGACGCGGATGGCCGCCCTCGAGCTGTAGAGCACCAGGGAAACCTGCCTCCTCCCCCGCCTCGAAGAGAAAGACGCCTCACTCCACCGCCTGTCACACATCCGACTCTTGGCGACCGACTCGGCCGCCGAGAAGGAGTCGGCGAAAACGACGCCCGCCACAGGATCGACCGCCTTGCTCGATCCTTGGCGTTAGAAGAAGAAGACGATGTTGGCCCGCCGTGCTTTGGCCCCCGCATCCGCGACGAGCCCTTCCCCAAAGGGTTCTCGCTCCCCAGAGACACGCCCAAGTATAACGGCTCAATGAAGCCGGAAGATTGGCTCATCGACTACTCCACGGCCGTCAGCATCGCCAACGGCAATCGGCGCGTCGCCGTGAAGTACGTCCCCCTGATGCTGCAGGGCACGGCGCGCACATGGCTCAACAGCCTCAAGCCCTACAACATCAACAGTTGGCTGGACTTCACCGAAGTTTTCGTCCGCAACTTCACCAGCACCTACAAGCGGCCTCCCAAGCCTCGCCAGCTCTCCCTCTGCGTCCAGGGGCCCAACGAGTCGACCCGCGACTACCTCACGCGATGGGCCGAGCTCCGCAACTCCTGCGAGGGAGTGCACGAGGTCCAGGCCATCGAGTACTTCACCGCCGGGTGCCGGGAGGGCACCCTCCTCAAGTACCGACTCCTCTGCGACGAGCCGGCTACCCTCGATGAGTTGCTGGTCATCACCGACAAATACGCCACTGTCGACTCCTCAATGAAGACCGAGCTCCGAGTGGACGCCTCAGGGAAAGTAGTTGCTCCGGCTCCCAAGACGCCGGCTGGCGACCCTAATCGGCGCCCCTACCAGAACGACCACAAGCGCAAGGGCCCCATGCCGACTTCCTCCAGTCGGCAGGTGGCCACAGTTGAAGACGAGTAGCCCGAAGACCGGCCCGCTCCCAAGAAGAAGGGTGGCCGGCCGCCCTGGCAGCCGTCTTTCTCCTACGAACAAGCACTCGATGCTCCCTGCAAGTTCCACAGCGGCGCGAAGCCGTCCAACCATACAACACGGAAATGACACTAGCTCACCCGCATCACCAAGGGTGAGGGAATGTTGCCGCCTCCGCCTCCCGGCCCGCCGCCCCCAGCCCCCCAGCAGCCGGCGGCTCGGTCGGCAGTCGGCGCCATCCAAGACGAATTCCCCGAAGAGCACGCCGCCTACGTCGTCTTCACAAGTCAAGCCGACGACAAGCGAAGCCGGCGCTGGCAGCACCAAGAAGTAAACGCAGTCGCCTCTAGCACCGCCGAGTTCATGCACTGGTCAGAAAAGCCAATCAGCTGGAGCCAGGCCGACCACCCAGAGGTGATGCCTTCGCCTGGCTCCTATGCGATGGTCTTGGACGTCACCCTCGCGACGGAGAGGCGAGCTGCCAGATTTTCCCGCGTCCTGATAGACGGCGGAAGCAGTATCAACATACTGTACCGCGATACCATGGACAAGCTGAACATCAAAGCGAAGCAGCTCATGCCAAGCCGCACCGTCTTCCATGGTATCGTACCCGGCCTATCTTGCTCTCCAATCGGCAAGATCAAAATGGATGTCCTCTTCGGAGACAAAGATCATTTTCGCCGGGAAGCAATATGGTTCGAGGTAGTGGATTTGGAGAGCCCCTATCATGCACTGCTTGGCCGACCTGCTTTGGCCAAGTTCATGGCTGTGCCCCACTACGCCTACCTGAAGATGAAGATGCCGAGCTCGAAGGGGATCATCACGGTAGCCGGCGACTACAAGAAGTCCATCGAGTGTGCCATGGCCAGTAGCCGGCTTGCCGAGTCCCTCGTGGTGGCAGAAGAGAAAAAGATGTTGGAACGGGTTGTGGCCATGGCCGGCAAGCAGCCGGCCTTGTCCCCCAACCCCAAGGATTGCGATGCGCAAGGCTCCTTCCAGCCTGCCAAAGAGACGAAGAAGATACCTCTGGACCCAGAGAACGCAGAGAGGTTCGCTGTGATTGGGGCGAACTTGGACAGTAAATAGGAAGGCGAGCTCGTCGACTTCCTCCGTGAGAATCGAGACATCTTTGCATGGTCCCCAAAGGACATGCCGGGTGTCCCGAAGGATTTCGCCGAGCACAAACTACATGTCCGAGCTGATGCGAAGCCGGTCAAGCAACCCCTCCGCCGACTATCAGAAGAGAAGCGAAGAATTGTGGGAGAAGAGATAGCCCGGCTCCTTGCCGCCGGCTTTATCATGGAAGTGTTCTTTCCAGAGTGGCTTGCCAACCCAGTTCTGGTTCTGAAGAAGAATAACAAGTGGCGTATGTGTATAGACTACACTAGTCTGAACAAGGCCTGCCCAAAAGATCCGTTTGCTCTGCCACGGATTGACCAAGTGATAGACTCCACAGCCGGATGCGAGCTGTTAAGTTTTTTGGATGCATACTCAGGGTATCATCAGATCAAGTTGGACCCGGCTGACCGCCTGAAGACCGCCTTCATCACACCCTTTGGAGCTTTCTGCTACCTGACAATGACATTCGGCTTTTGAAATGCCGGTGCCACTTTTCAGCGTTGCATGCAGAAATGTCTCTTGAAACAACTCGGCAGAAATGCCCACGTCTACGTAGACGACATTGTGGTGAAGACAGAGAAGTGCGGTACCTTGCTGGAAGACCTGAAAGAAACATTCGCCAACTTGCACCGATTCCAGATCAAGCTCAACCCCGAGAAGTGCGTGTTCGGAGTGCCAGCCGGCCAGCTGCTAGGTTTCCTGGTCTCCGAACGCGGCATTGAGTGCAACCCCATCAAGATCCAGGCCATCGAGAGGATGGAGATTCCCACCAAGCTGCGAGATGTGCAGAAGTTCACTGGCTGCTTAGCCTCCCTGAGTCGTTTTATCAGCCGACTAGGAGAGAAGGCTCTCCCCCTGTACCGACTCATGAAGAAGTCCACTCACTTTGAGTGGAATGATCAAGCCGACCAAGCCTTCCATGAGTTGAAGAAAATGTTGACCACTCCGCCTGTCCTGGCTGCGCCGACTGAGAAGGAGCCCATGCTCCTCTACATCGCCGCGACAAGCCGAGTCGTCAGCACTGTTGTTGTGGTCCAGCGCCCGGAGGAAGGCCGAGCCCAGCTAGTTCAAAGGCCGGTCTACTATCTCAGCGAAGTACTATCCAGCTCAAAGCAAAACTACCCGCACTACCAGAAGATGTGCTATGGGGTGTACTTCGCTGCCAAGAAATTGAAGCCCTACTTCCAAGAGCACCCCATCACGGTCGTGTGCACTGCCCCGCTCGCCGAGATCATAGGCAGCCGGGATGCATCCGGCCGGGTGGCCAAATGGGCCATTGCCTTGGCGCCCTACACGATCTTCTATCAACCCCGCACCGCCATCAAGTCGCAAGCATTGGCCGACTTCCTCGTCGACTGGGCCGAGACCCAGTACTTACCGCCGGCTCCCGACTCTACTCATTGGCGGATGCACTTTGACGGGTCCAAGATGTGCACCGGCTTGGGAGCCGGCATCGTCCTCACCTCTCCCAAAGGCGACAAGCTCAAGTACACGCTGCAGATCCATTTCGCCGCCTCCAACAACATGGCCGAGTACGAGGCGCTCGTACATGGGCTCCGGCTAGCCAAAGAACTTGGCATACGCCGGATCCTGTGCTACGGCGACTCCGACTTGGTGGTCCAGCAGTCGTCTGGCGACTGGGACGCCAAGGACGCGAACATGGCGAGCTACCGTTTCCTCGTCCAGCAGATAAGCGGATACTTCGAAGGGTGTGAGTTCCTTCACGTGCCAAGGGCCGACAATGACCAAGCAGATGCCCTAGCACGGATCGGCTCCACCCGACAAGCCATACCGACTGGCGTCTCCCTCCAGCGCCTCCTCAAGCCGTCCATCAAGCCGTCTCCAGAGTCGGATTCCATCTTCGTGCCGCCTACGCCAGAAACAGCCGGATCCGACTGGAGAAATCCCGCAGGCGGCACGAGGACTTCAGAACCCGGCTCGGGGACTGCAGCAGTCGGCCCGGGGACTGCAACGACACAAGAAGCGGTGGCCGACTCCAATGCAACACCCAACCCACCCGCCCGAGTCATGGTGGCCACATTAACAGAAGAAGAAGTCACAGCTCCCTCATGGGCCCAGCCCATCCTCAAGTTCCTAGTCAGCAGAGAGCTGCCGGCTGATGAGATCTCAGCAAGACTAGTGCAACGACGAGCGGCAGCATACACAATAATCAACAGAGAGCTTGTGAAGCGCAGCGTCACTGGAGTCTTCCAGCGTTGTGTCGAGCCAGAAAAAGGAGTGGGAATCCTCAAAGACATCCACCAAGGCGAATGCGGCCATCACGCAGCCTCAAGATCCCTCGTGGCCAAGGCTTTCCGCCACGGTTTCTTCTGGCCGACTGCCTTGGAGGATGCTAAAGGAATAGTCAAGAGCTGCAGAGGATGCCAAGTTTTTAGTTCCAAGCAACACCTGCCGGCTTCTGCACTCAAGACCATTCCCCTCACCTGGCCTTTTGCCGTCTGGGGACTGGACATGGTGGGCCCTTTCAAGACAGCCCGCGGCAGCTTGACACATCTACTCGTTGCTGTGGACAAGTTCACAAAGTGGATCGAAGCCAAGCCGATTAAGAAGCTGAACGGGCCGACTGCCGTGACATTCATCACCGACATCACTACTCAGTACGGCGTGCCGCACAGCATCATCACCGACAACAGCACGAACTTCGCCAAAGGTGCACTGGCACGTTTCTGCGCGACGCAGGGCATCCGACTGGACTTAGCGTCCGTTGCCCACCCGCAGTCAAACGGCCAGGTCGAGCGAGCAAATGGACTCATCCTCTCCGGCATCAAGCCCCGACTGGTTGTACCACTGGAACGATCGGCCGGCTGCTGGCTCGAAGAGCTGCCGGCTGTCCTCTGGAGTCTGCGCACTACACCCAACAAGTCAAGCGGCTTCACTCCATTCTTCCTTGTGTACGGTGCCGAGGCTGTCATCCCAACAGACATCGAGTTCGACTCGCCTCAGATCACCATGTACACGGAGGAGGAAGCCAAAGAAGCAAGAGAAGACGGCGTCGACCTACTGGAAGAAGGCCGGCTGTTAGCCCTCATCCGGTCCGCCATCTACCAGCAAGGCCTGCGCCGCTACTACAACCGCAAGGTCAAGCCAAGATCCTTCCAAGAGGGCGACCTTGTGCTCCGGCTGATCCAGCGAACAGCCGGCCAGCACAAGCTCTCGGCCCCTTGGGAAGGCCCCTTCGTCGTCAGCAAGGCACTCGGCAACGACTCCTACTACTTGATCGACGCGCAAAAACCAAGAGCACGCAAGAGAGACGACTCCGGCAAGGAGTCGGAGCGACCATGGAACGCAAACCTCCTAAGACGATTTTACAGCTGAAAAGCAGTATGTATCACGCTCCCCTTTTGTATTAACTACAAACCAACAGGCCCCCCGAACAGTACTCGGGGACTGCCTTTTATTTATCTATGAATGACGAGTGTCATATCCATGAATGTATTATTACATTTCGAATTCTTGTCCGGCACCGGGTTCGACTAGTCGGCCCGGGGACTGGCCGCCTTGAGCTATATTGAAAGTTCTTCCTGAAGTCAGCAAAGTAGTGCGCCGGCTCCCAAGTCCTCTCTTGTTGAAAGTCGCAGCTCAAAGAACTGACTGTCCGACTAGCAAGAGAGAAGACAGAAAGGACGCCCACACGAAAAATGGCTAAGGAACAACTAACCTATATAGCAAAGAGACGGCCTCCAAATATGCCTGCCGGCTGTCAAAGCAGCCGGCTGGCCGGCTTCCTAAAAAACTTAGCTTTAGTCCAGCAGAGCTAAAGTACTTCCCCCTCCCCAACCGGCCAGGCACTCCCCGGCTACAGATTGCAGAGCAACTGTTTCACTGGGGAGGCGGCAACCAAGGGAGGGCGGCAAAGGAAAAAGCAGAAGGACAAAGAGCAAAAAGTACAAGGAAAGGCCAATTGCATAAGTTATATACATGAAAGCCGCCAACAGGCCGGCGACAGACTTAAATTTGAATACACCCAGTGGGTGGAATTGTGCAGACTTAACCAAACATTGTTCAAAAGTAACAAGACAGGAAAACAAAAGAAAGAAGACTAGGGCGCGACATGAAGGCCGAGCTGGTCGGTGAAGGCGGCCTCGCCGGCTGAAGGAGTGGCCGCCTAGCTGGTCCCGGCTTGACCACCTCCTGCGGCAGGAGACGCACTCGCGCGCGACGTAGTGCTGGAGGCGCGGTCAGGTTGAGGCTGGCCGGCTACTCCACCAGCCGGCTCGGCGTCTTCACCCTCCTCCTCCTCCTCTTCGCCCTCGTCGCTGGAGTCGATCTCCTCCGCCGAGTCCTCACCATGCGCCGGGTCCAGCCCGAACCACTCTTCCGGCTGGGCGACTCCATTGTCGTCCACCTCGGGGGCGAAGACGTTGGTGTCGGTGTAGTCGGCGATCGCCGAAGCCCGCCGAATGATGGCCGGCCGCGCCGGCTCCAGCTCCGTGTCGGCTTGCTGCCGCCAGGTAGCCAGCTGGTCCAGGTTCAGGCCGGGATACCAGGCCTTGACGAACTCCAGCGCCCGCCTGGCACCGGAGCGAGCCGCCGACGCCTTCCAAGCCTCGAAGCGGCCGACGGCCACCTCCAGCCAGTCGGCGGTCCGATTAGGGGTGCGAGGGACCACCTGGCCGGGCCAGAGGGCGGCCAAGACCTGTGACCCGGCACGCTGAAGCCGGCGGAGCAGCCGGTGAGCGGGCTGGATGCGAGCCTGGATCGCCAGGAGCTGTTCCTCCAGCGAGCGGCCGGCGGTCGGCGAAATCTCAAAGCCGGCTTGCCTCTTCGCTTGGCGAAGGGCCTCGATGGCCTGGTTGGCGGCAGTTCAGTAGCCAGGGAAATACTCTGCGCGAAGAAGAAGAAAGGAAGAGAAGAACACCAAAATCAAAAAAACAAGCCAAAGTGGCAGATGGCAAGAAAGGACGAAGGGGTAGACGACTTACCGTCAACCAGATCCTCGATCTGGCCATAGCCGGAGACCAGAGTCTGCCTGGCCTCCGCCCAGCCGGCCGCCTCCGTCTCGGACTCGGCCTGGAGAGCGGCTTCGCGATCCTGCGCAGCCTTCAGCGCCGCCTTGTGGCCTTCCTCCTGGTCAGCCAGCTTCTTGACCAGGCGGTCGCGCTCCTGCACCAAGGCGGCGAGCTCGGCATCCTTGGCACGAAGAGCAGTCTGGGACTCCCCCAGCTGTGCCCTCAGACCGGCGTTGGCCGCTGCAGGAGCGGAAGAAGAAGAACAATAAGAAATCGTCAAGGAAGATCCGACCCGACTGCTCAGCAGTCGGCCCGAATCTCGGGGACTACACCCAGTGGGTGCGCTGACGCGCCCCCACATGAGATAAAGATCAAGTCACATACCTCGGCTCTCAGTAAGGTCGGCGGTCTTCTGAGTCAGCTCCCGAGCCTGGGAGTTGAAGGCGGCCGCTCGAAGGTTGTGGTAGTCCTGCAAGATGGACAGAAGACCGAAGTGAGAACAAAAACAGCAAAGGCAAATCCTCCAAGAAGTTCCAAGCCGCCTGCTCAGCAGCCGACTCGGAACTCGGGGACTACATCCAGTGGGTGCGCTGACGCGCCCCCACAGAAGAAATTAAGATCAAGAAGAGAAATCAAGATCAAGAAACAAGATGGGAATACTAACCCGGATGGCTGCCCGCGTTGCGACGAATTCATGGTGAACTGCCTCAACGCCGCGGCTTGGCTTTGGAGCCGGGTCCGGACGTCTTGTGCAGCCACGTTCACTACGGCTGTCCCTCCGCCTGGCGTCCACCCCGAGGTAGCGCTGGCCGCCTCCGCGTCTCGGGCCGACGAGCTGGAGCCCACGGCCGGCTGTGGCTCCGACGCAGCCTTCTGCGGCTCCGACGCGGCCTTCCCCGCACGCCGGCTTGGCGGAACCCGGACCGCCACCTCAGCCCCCGCGGCCGGCTCGCCCTCCGCCGACTGTGCAGGCGGCGAATCAGGCCGGCCGCCTTGGGCCGCCCCAGTTGGCTAGGTCGGCTCCGGCCCCTTCTCCAAAATGACGACGTCGTCGCCGCTTCCTCCCAGCCCCGGCTGGGAGCCGCTGGCTCCCCCTGGCGAGGGCTCCACGTCCCCAGGCGCCATGGTGCGCAGGGGGGTGACCATCAAAGCCTCCCCTGCCGCCGCCGCGGCCTCAGCCTCTGCCTGGGCCCTGGCTGCGGCCTCGGCGAGTGCCTTCGCCGCCTCTTCCTCCCGAGCCGCCTGGGCGGCGGCTGCCTTCCGTGCCTCCGCCTCCCGTGCCTCCTGCTCCTCCCGCACCTCCCGCACCTCCCGCGCGTTCCTTTCCGTCGCCTCCTGGAGGGCGGCGCGGGGGTCCATGCGGCGGTTGGTGCTCCCAGAGCCCCCTAGCGACTCGACGACGGAGCCGGCAGCCGCCCGCTCAAGTGACAACGGAGCTCTGATCGTCGAAGAAAAGGACGAGAGTTCAAGAACCACCAAAGAAAGAAATAAAAGAAAGAAAGAGAGTACACAGAGAAAGAGAACTTACGCCGACACGGTCTGCGGCTGCTTCACCACTTTGCGGAAGCGAGCCGCCTTCGCTGCCGCCTTCCCTGGCCGGCTACCCCTGAAGCCGACTCCCGGAAGGCGACCCAGCCTCGAGCAACCTCTCCCCAGGACGACTACGGGGTGACCGACTCCAAGAAGCCGGCCAAGAAGGACGCCGGCTCCTAGCAGCCGGCCGAGACCACAACCACCAAAGCTATTCCCACATAACGGCGACACGACGGGGTGTGGCCACAGTGCGGCCCACTACCCCCGAAGCCCGAGGCGGGCATGGCTACAGGAGGCCGTACGGGACGACCGTCTCCCGTGCGGCTCGGCACTGTAGCCATGCTAGCCTCGACGTCATCCACGACCCACTCCTGTACGGCCCAAGGACTGCGGGCCCCTTCAGCCAGAGAGAGGCGCGAAGGCGGCCCGACCTTTCCCAGTCGGCCAAGAGCATAGCCGGCCTCCAGAGGCCGGCTACTCCCTTCCTCGAAGCAGGAGCCCCATTAAGGAGACAAGACGAGGTAAGGCTACAGTGATAGCCCCCGAGGCGGCCCACTGTAGCCACGCTTACCTTGACAAAACCCTCGTCATCACCGGCGAGGCTACAGTAAGCAGCCGCCGACAAGACCCTAGGCGGTGGGGCCGGCCTGTCGACCAAGTAGCCGGCAGCCGGCGGGACCCACCAGCCGGCGGGACCCACCAGCCGGCGGAGAAGCCGGCGAGCGCAGACACTGACGACTGGGACCAGCGCCCAGTCGGATTACCATTGTACCCCCGGGGGGTAGGCCTATATAAACCCCCCGGAGCACCCATGCAAAGGGTTCGCACTCAAGCATAGTTGGCCTCTGAGCATAGAACTGCCTTCTAAGCATAGCACACACACCATAGATAGAGAGAAGCAAGAGCTAGCCTTGCTCTTCTTCTCCCTTGATCTCAACAGCTCTAGGAGCGATTGTAGCTACCCCTTATCGATCTAGTGATCATGCGGAGACCCCGCAGAGCAGGACTAGGGGTGTTATCTCCTCGGAGAGCCCCGAACCTGGGTAAGATTCGCCGGCGTGCATGTCTTCGCCTCATCCCGTTTCCGGGCACCGGCGACGTTTTATTGGCTCCCACAATGATAAGCCATTCCTTGGCATATGTCGCACCAACCACCCGACATTTGGCGCCCACCGTGGGGCCAGGTGCACCGTCGTCCGGAGACCTGTTCTGGACGGGAACCCTCTTCCTCCCCCGCGAGCGCAGCCAGCCTGCTGCGCCCGATGGCATTTGCCTTGACGCGCTGCAAGGCGTCGACGACGCCTGCGCAGCGAGCTGCCTCGCCGACCTGCTCGGCGAGACTCACATCTCCGACGAGCCTGCGTCCGACGCAGGCACCGACTACCCCGAGAGCCGTCTCGTCAGCCTCCTCGACCAGCTGCACGTCTCCAGCGAGCCTACTGCAGATGTGGAGTCGGTCGGCTCCACCGACCCGATGCTCATCGACTCCGACACCGCGTCGCTCGACGCCTACCCCTCCGACGTGGTGGTCTTCGACGACCCCCTCCCTTGAGCTGACAGCGGCAGCAGCGCTGTCACCGAAGTGCTGGTCATCAGCCACGTCTCCAACTCAGGCGAGAATGCCCGCGACGCTCAGCAAGCGGCGATGCACGACCTCTCTGTCCCCATCCCGGATGACGCCGACGCCGAGACCCTGGAGGCACGCCTCCTTGCCCTCATCGCGGAGGGCAAGAAGATAGCCTCGATGAGACGCCTCACCGAGGCCCACCAGCGCGAAGTCGACCGCGCCGCCTTCGGCACGCCGCCGCCTAGCGGCCCGAGCCGAGCCGGCTTCGTCCAGAAGCGCGGCGCAGCCGTTGCCAGCATGTTGGGCGCAGATCGCCCCGTCTACGCCACCCCGCTCGAGAATCTGCGAGCCGCTCAGGCGGCAGCAGAGGAGCTCAATGGGCTGGGAGCCGATGAGCTCCCCTACATGACAAGACGGATCCAGCAGCTGATCGACGCGGCTGCAAAACGGCACGAAGCCGGCGCCCGTGCTGATAGTCATCCCCCGCGCCGGGAACACGCCGCGACGTCCCGCTCGCCGACTGCGAGCGGCGCGCGCCAGAAGAAAGACAAGGAGCCGGCTGCCAGCCGCAGCCGGACTCGCATTACCATCGAGCGCGACGCGGATGGCCGCCCTCGAGCTGTAGAGCACCAGGGAAACCTGCCTCCTCCCCCGCCTCGAAGAGAAAGACACCTCACTCCACCGCCTGTCACACATCCGACTCTTGGCGACCGACTCGGCCGCCGAGAAGGAGTCGGCGAAAACGACGCCCGCCACAGGATCGACCGCCTTGCTCGATCCTTGGCGTTAGAAGAAGAAGACGATGTCGGCCCGCCGTGCTTTGGCCCCCGCATCCGCGACGAGCCCTTCCCCAAAGGGTTCTCGCTCCCCAGAGACACGCCCAAGTATAACGGCTCAGTGAAGCCGGAAGATTGGCTCATCGACTACTCCACGGCCGTCAGCATCGCCAACGGCAATCGGCGCGTCGCCGTGAAGTACGTCCCCCTGATGCTGCAGGGCACGGCGCGCACATGGCTCAACAGCCTCAAGCCCTACAGCATCAACAGTTGGCTGGACTTCACCGAAGTTTTCGTCCGCAACTTCACCAGCACCTACAAGCGGCCTCCCAAGCCTCGCCAGCTCTCCCTCTGCGTCCAGGGGCCCAACGAGTCGACCCGCGACTACCTCACGCGATGGGCCGAGCTCCACAACTCCTGCGAGGGAGTGCACGAGGTCCAGGCCATCGAGTACTTCACCGCCGGGTGCCGGGAGGGCACCCTCCTCAAGCACCGACTCCTCTGCGACGAGCCGGCTACCCTCGATGAGTTGCTGGTCATCGCCGACAAATACGCCACTGTCGACTCCTCAATGAAGACCGAGCTCCGAGTGGACGCCTCGGGGAAAGTAGTTGCTCCGGCTCCCAAGACGCCGGCTGGCGACCCTAATCGGCGCCCCTACCAGAACGACCACAAGCGCAAGGGCCCCATGCCGACTTCCTCCAGTCGGCAGGTGGCCACAGTTGAAGACGAGCAGCCCGAAGAGCGGCCCGCTCCCAAGAAGAAGGGTGGCCGGCCGCCCTGGCAGCCGTCTTTCTCCTACGAACAAGCACTCGATGCTCCCTGCAAGTTCCACAGCGGCGCGAAGCCGTCCAACCATACAACACGGAAATGCCACTGGCTCACCCGCATCACCAAGGGTGAGGGAATGTTGCCGCCTCCGCCTCCCGGCCCACCGCCCCCAGCCCCCCAGCAGCCGGCGGCTCGGCCGGCAGTCGGCGCCATCCAAGACGAATTCCCCGAAGAGCACGCCGCCTACGTCGTCTTCACAAGTCAAGCCGACGACAAGCGAAGCCGGCGCTGGCAGCACCAAGAAGTAAACGCAGTCGCCTCTAGCACCGCCGAGTTCATGCACTGGTCAGAAAAGCCAATCAGCTGGAGCCAGGCCGACCACCCAGAGGTGATGCCTTCGCCTGGCTCCTATGCGATGGTCTTGGATGTCACCCTCGCGACGGAGAGGCGAGCTGCCAGATTTTCCCACGTCCTGATAGACGGCGGAAGCAATATTAACATACTGTACCGCAATACCATGGACAAGCTGAACATCAAAGCGAAGCAGCTCATGCCAAGCCGCACCGTCTTCCATGGTATCGTACCCGGCCTATCTTACTCTCCAATCGGCAAGATCAAAATGGATGTCCTCTTCGGAGACAAAGATCATTTTCGCCGGGAAGCAATATGGTTCGAGGTAGTGGATTTGGAGAGCCCCTATCATGCACTGCTTGGCCGACCTGCTTTGGCCAAGTTCATGGCTGTGCCCCACTACGCCTACCTGAAGATGAAGATGCCGAGCTCGAAGGGGATCATCACAGTAGCCGGCGACTACAAGAAGTCCATCGAGTGTGCCATGGCCAGTAGCCGGCTTGCCGAGTCCCTCGTGGTGGCAGAAGAGAAGAAGATGTTGGAACGGGTTGTGGCCATGGCCGGCAAGCAGCCGGCCTTGTCCCCCAACCCCAAGGATTGCGATGCGTAGGGCTCCTTCCAGCCTGCCAAAGAGACGAAGAAGATACCTCTGGACCCGGAGAACGCGGAGAGGTTCGCTGTGATTGGGGCGAACTTGGACAGTAAATAGGAAGGCGAGCTCGTCGACTTCCTCCGTGAGAATCGAGACATCTTTGCATGGTCCCCAAAGGACATGCCGGGTGTCCCGAAGGATTTCGCCGAGCACAAACTACATGTCCGAGCTGATGCGAAGCCGGTCAAGCAACCCCTCCGCCGACTATCAGAAGAGAAGCGAAGAATTGTGGGAGAAGAGATAGCCCGGCTCCTTGCCGCCGGCTTTATCATGGAAGTGTTCTTTCCAGAGTGGCTTGCCAACCCAGTTCTGGTTCTGAAGAAGAATAACAAGTGGCGTATGTGTATAGACTACACTAGTCTGAACAAGGCCTGCCCAAAAGATCCGTTTGCTCTGCCACGGATTGACCAAGTGATAGACTCCATAGCCGGATGCGAGCTGTTAAGTTTTTTGGATGCATACTCAGGGTATCATCAGATCAAGTTGGACCCGGCTAACCGCCTGAAGACCGCCTTCATCACACCCTTTGGAACTTTCTGCTACCTGACAATGACATTCGGCTTGAGAAATGCCGGTGCCACTTTTCAGCGTTGCATGCAGAAATGTCTCTTGAAACAACTCGGCAGAAATGCCCACGTCTACGTAGACGACATTGTGGTGAAGACAGAGAAGCGCGGTACCTTGCTGGAAGACCTGAAAGAAACATTCGCCAACTTGCGCCGATTCCAGATCAAGCTCAACCCCGAGAAGTGCGTGTTCGGAGTGCCAGCCGGCCAGCTGCTAGGTTTCCTGGTCTCCGAACGCGGCATTGAGTGCAACCCCGTCAAGATCCAGGCCATCGAGAGGATGGAGATTCCCACCAAGCTGCGAGATGTGCAGAAGTTCACTGGCTGCTTAGCCTCCCTGAGTTGTTTTATCAGCCGACTAGGAGAGAAGGCTCTCCCCCTGTACCGACTCATGAAGAAGTCCACTCACTTTTTGTGGAATGATCAAGCCGACCAAGCCTTCCATGAGTTGAAGAAAATGTTGACCACTCCGCCTGTCCTGGCTGCGCCGACTGAGAAGGAGCCCATGCTCCTCTACATCGCCGCGACAAGCCGAGTCGTCAGCACTGTTGTTGTGGTCCAGCGCCCGGAGGAAGGCCGAGCCCAGCTAGTTCAAAGGCCGGTCTACTATCTCAGCGAAGTACTATCCAGCTCAAAGCAAAACTACCCGCACTACCAGAAGATGTGCTATGGGGTGTACTTCGCTGCCAAGAAATTGAAGCCCTACTTCCAAGAGCACCCCATCACGGTCGTGTGCACTGCCCCGCTCGCCGAGATCATAGGCAGCCGGGATGCATCCGGCCGGGTGGCCAAATGGGCCATTGCCTTGGTGCCCTACACGATCTTCTATCAACCCCGCACCGCCATCAAGTCGCAAGCATTGGCCGACTTCCTCGTCGACTGGGCCGAGACCCAGTACTTACCGCCGGCTCCCGACTCTACTCATTGGCGGATGCACTTTGACGGGTCCAAGATGCGCACCGGCTTGGGAGCCGGCATCGTCCTCACCTCTCCCAAAGGCGACAAGCTCAAGTACACGCTGCAGATCCATTTCGCCGCCTCCAACAATGTGGCCGAGTACGAGGCGCTCGTACATGGGCTCCGGCTAGCCAAAGAACTTGGCATACGCCGGATCCTGTGCTACGGCGACTCCGACTTGGTGGTCCAGCAGTCGTCTGGCGACTGGGACGCCAAGGACGCGAACATGGCGAACTACCGTTTCCTCGTCCAGCAGATAAGCGGATACTTCAAAGGGTGCGAGTTCCTTCACGTGCCAAGGGCCGACAACGACCAAGCAGATGCCCTAGCACGGATCGGCTCCACCCGACAAGCCATACCGACCGGCGTCTCCCTCCAGCGCCTCCTCAAGCCGTCCATCAAGCCGTCTCCAGAGTCGGATTCCATCTTCGTGCCGCCTACGCCAGAAACAGCCGGATCCGACTGGAGAAATCCCGCAGGCGGCACGAGGACTTCAAAACCCGGCTCGGGGACTGCAGCAGTCGGCCCGGGGACTGCAACGACACAAGAAGCGGTGGCCGACTCCAATGCAACACCCAACCCACCCGCCCGAGTCATGGTGGCCACATTAACAGAAGAAGAAGTCACAGCTCCCTCATGGGCCCAGCCCATCCTCAAGTTCCTAGTCAGCAGATAGCTGCCGGCTGATGAGATCTCAGCAAGACTAGTGCAACGACGAGCGGCAGCATACACAATAATCAACAGAGAGCTTGTGAAGCGCGGCGTCACTGGAGTCTTCCAGCGTTGTGTCGAGCCAGAAAAAGGAGTGGCAATCCTCAAAGACATCCACCAAGGCGAATGCGGCCATCACGCAGCCTCAAGATCCCTCGTGGCCAAGGCTTTCCGCCACGGTTTCTTCTGGCCGACTGCCTTGGAGGATGCTAAAGGAATAGTCAAGAGCTGCAGAGGATGCCAAGTTTTTAGTTCCAAGCAACACCTGCCGGCTTCTGCACTCAAGACCATTCCCCTCACCTGGCCTTTTGCCGTCTGGGGACTGGACATGGTGTGCCCTTTCAAGACAGCCCGCGGCGGCTTGACACATCTACTCGTTGCTGTGGACAAGTTCACAAAGTGGATCGAAGCCAAGCCGATTAAGAAGCTGAACGGGCCGACTGCCGTGACATTCATCACCGACATCACTACTCAGTACGGCGTGCCGCACAGCATCATCACCGACAACGGCACGAACTTCGCCAAAGGTGCACTGGCACGTTTCTGCGCGACGCAGGGCATCCGACTGGACTTAACGTCCGTTGCCCACCCGCAGTCAAACGGCCAGGTCGAGCGAGCAAATGGACTCATCCTCTCCGGCATCAAGCCCCGACTGGTTGTACCACTGGAACGATCGGCCGGCTGCTGGCTCGAAGAGCTGCCGGCTGTCCTCTGGAGTCTGCGCACTACACCCAACAAGTCAAGCGGCTTCACTCCATTCTTCCTTGTGTACGGTGCCGAGGCTGTCATCCCAACAGACATCGAGTTCGACTCGCCTCAGATCACCATGTACACGGAGGAGGAAGCCAAAGAAGCAAGAGAAGACGGCGTCGACCTACTGGAAGAAGGCCGGCTGTTAGCCCTCATCCGGTCCGCCATCTACCAGCAAGGCCTGCGCCGCTACTACAACCGCAAGGTCAAGCCAAGATCCTTCCAAGAGGGCGACCTTGTGCTCCGGCTGATCCAGCGAACAGCCGGCCAGCACAAGCTCTCGGCCCCTTGGGAAGGCCCCTTCGTCGTCAGCAAGGCACTCGGCAACGACTCCTACTACTTGATCGACGCGCAAAAACCAAGAGCACGCAAGAGAGACGACTCCGGCAAGGAGTCAGAGCGACCATGGAACGCAAACCTCCTAAGACGATTTTACAGCTGAAAAGCAGTATGTATCACGCTCCCCTTTTGTATTAACTACAAACCAACAGGCCCCCCGAACAGTACTCGGGGACTGCCTTTTATTTATCTATGAATGACGAGTGTCATATCCATGAATGTATTATTACATTTCGAATTCTTGTCCGGCACCGGGTTCGACTAGTCGGCCCGGGGACTGGCCGCCTTGAGCTATATTGAAAGTTCTTCCTGAAGTCAGCAAAGTAGTGCGCCGGCTCCCAAGTCCTCTCTTGTTGAAAGTCGCAGCTCAAAGAACTGACTGTCCGACTAGCAAGAGAGAAGACAGAAAGGACGCCCACACGAAAAATGGCTAAGGAACAACTAACCTATATAGCAAAGAGACGGCCTCCAAATATGCCTGCCGGCTGTCAAAGCAGCCGGCTGGCCGGCTTCCTAAAAAACTTAGCTTTAGTCCAGCAGAGCTAAAGTACTTCCCCCTCCCCAACCGGCCAGGCACTCCCTGGCTACAGATTGCAGAGCAACTGTTTCACTGGGGAGGCGGCAACCAAGGGAGGGCGGCAAAGGAAAAAGCAGAAGGACGAAGAGCAAAAAGTACAAGGAAAGGCCAATTGCATAAGTTATATACATGAAAGCCGCCAACAGGCCGGCGACAGACTTAAATTTGAATACACCCAGTGGGTGGAATTGTGCAGACTTAACCAAACATTGTTCAAAAGTAACAAGACAGGAAAACAAAAGAAAGAAGACTAGGGCGCGACATGAAGGCCGAGCTGGTCGGTGAAGGCGGCCTCGCCGGCTGAAGGAGTGGCCGCCTAGCTGGTCCCGGCTTGACCACCTCCTGCGGCAGGAGACGCACTCGCGCGCGACGTAGTGCTGGAGGCGCGGTCAGGCTGAGGCTGGCCGGCTACTCCACCAGCCGGCTCGGCGTCTTCACCCTCCTCCTCCTCCTCTTCGCACTCGTCGCTGGAGTCGATCTCCTCCGCCGAGTCCTCACCATGCGCCGGGTCCAGCCCGAACCACTCTTCCGGCTGGGCGACTCCATTGTCGTCCACCTCGGGGGCGAAGACGTTGGTGTCGGTGTAGTCGGCGATCGCCGAAGCCCGCCGAATGATGGCCGGCCGCGCCGGCTCCAGCTCCGTGTCGGCTTGCTGCCGCCAGGTAGCCAGCTGGTCCAGGTTCAGGCCGGGATACCAGGCCTTGACGAACTCCAGCGCCCGCCTGGCACCGGAGCGAGCCGCCGACGCCTTCCAAGCCTCGAAGCGGCCGACGGCCACCTCCAGCCAGTCGGCGGTCCGATTGGGGGTGCGAGGGACCACCTGGCCGGGCCAGAGGGCGGCCAAGACCTGTGACCCGGCACGCTGAAGCCGGCGGAGCAGCCGGTGAGCGGGCTGGATGCGAGCCTGGATCGCCAGGAGCTGTTCCTCCAGCGAGCGGCCGGCGGTCGGCGAAATCTCAAAGCCGGCTTGCCTCTTCGCTTGGCGACGGGCCTCGATGGCCTGGTTGGCGGCAGTTGAGTAGCCAGGGAAATACTCTGCGCAAAGAAGAAGAAAGGAAGAGAAGAACACCAAAAGCAGAAAAACAAGCCAAAGTGGCAGATGGCAAGAAAGGACGAAGGGGTAGACGACTTACCGTCAACCAGATCCTCGATCTGGCCATAGCCGGAGACCAGAGTCTGCCTGGCCTCCACCCAGCCGGCCGCCTCCGTCTCGAACTCGGCCTGGAGAGCGGCTTCGCGATCCTGCGCAGCCTTCAGCGCCGCCTTGTGGCCTTCCTCCTGGTCAGCCAGCTTCTTGACCAGGCGGTCGCGCTCCTGCACCAAGGCGGCGAGCTCGGCATCCTTGGCACGAAGAGCAGTCTGGGACTCCCCCAGCTGTGCCCTCAGACCGGCGTTGGCCGCTGCAGGAACGGAAGAAGAAGAACAATAAGAAATCGTCAAGGAAGATCCGACCCGACTGCTCAGCAGTCGGCCCGAATCTCGGGGACTACACCCAATGGGTGCGCTGACGCGCCCCCACATGAGATAAAGATCAAGTCACATACCTCGGCTCTCAGTAAGGTCGGGGGTCTTCTGAGTCAGCTCCCGAGCCTGGGAGTTGAAGGCGGCCGCTCGAAGGTTGTGGTAGTCCTGCAAGATGGACAGAAGACCGAAGTGAGAACAAAAACAGCAAAGGCAAATCCTCCAAGAAGTTCCAAGCCGCCTGCTCAGCAGCCGACTCGGAACTCGGGGACTACACCCAGTGGGTGCGCTGACGTGCCCCCACAGAAGAAATTAAGATCAAGAAGAGAAATCAAGATCAAGAAACAAGATGGGAATACTAACCCGGATGGCTGCCCGCGTTGCGACGAATTCATGGTGAACTGCCTCAACGCCGCGGCTTGGCTTTGGAGCCGGGTCCGGACGTCTTGTGCAGCCACGTTCACTACGGCTGTCCCTCCGCCTGGCGTCCACCCCGAGGTAGCGCTGGCCGCCTCCGCGTCTCGGGCCGACGAGCTGGAGCCCACGGCCGGCTGTGGCACTGACGCAGCCTTCTGCGGCTCCGACGCGGCCTTCCCCGCACGCCGGCTTGGCGGAACCCGGACCGCCACCTCAGCCCCCGCGGCCGGCTCGCCCTCCGCCGACTGTGCAGGCGGCGAATCAGGCCGGCCACCTTGGGCCGCCCTAGTTGGCTGGGTCGGCTCCGGCCCCTTCTCCAAAATGACGACGTCGTCGCCGCTTCCTCCCAGCCCCGGCTGGGAGCCGCTGGCTCCCCCTGGCGAGGGCTCCACGTCCCCAGGCGCCATGGTGCGCAGGGGGGTGACCATCAAAGCCTCCCCTGCCGCCGCCGCGGCCTCAGCCTCTGCCTGGGCCTTGGCTGCGGCCTCGGCGAGTGCCTTCGCCGCCTCTTCCTCCCGAGCCACCTAGGCGGCGGCTGCCTTCCGTGCCTCCGCCTCCCGTGCCTCCTGCTCCTCCCGCACCTCCCGCGCGTTCCTTTCCGTCGCCTCCTGGAGGGCGGCGCGGGGGTCCACGCGGCGGGTGGTGCTCCCAGAGCCCCCTAGCGACTCGACGACGGAGCCGGCAGCCGCCCGCTCAAGTGACAACGGAGCTCTGATCGTCGAAGAAAAGGACGAGAGTTCAAGAACCACCAAAGAAAGAAAGAAAAGAAAGAAAGAGAGTACACAGAGAAAGAGAACTTACGCCGACACGGTCTGCGGCTGCTTCACCACTTTGCGGAAGCGAGCCGCCTTCGCTGCCGCCTCTTCTCGCCTGGTGGCTGCCGCCCCGCCCCTGGGCTTCTTCGTTCGGCTGCCGAACAAGCCCTGGGCGGCGCGACGCGTCTGGCCTCCACCCCGAGCAGGCTGCGCGCCGGAGGAGCCCGTGCCGCGTCCGGATGCCGGCTGGCGGCGCGGGACGGCTTCGGCTTCATCCTCGTCCGGCTAGTCGTCGAAGGTAGCAGTGAACCCGGAGCCGCCTGCTTCGCCGCCGGCTTGGCCACCGGCCGGCTCGATGGCGTCGTCCATATGGATCGCCCCCAGGTCGGGGTCCTCCAGGTCGTGTTCAGTCCGGTCGGGGACGAAGCGACGCTCCGCGTCTGACCCGCTGGCTGGCCGAAGCAGAGGGCTCTGTCGAAGAACAAGCCGACTAAGTTAGAGTCGGCCCAGAGGAACTCGGCAACAAGGCTGAGAGAGAGAGAAAAAGTGACAAGGGGAGCGTACCGTAGGCGGAGGATTGGCACGGCTATATGGCTCCTTGCCGAATTGCCACTCTTCAGAGAGTTGGCAGTTGGCGAGGTAGTTCACCATGTAGGCGACCTCGTGGCGCGGCATCTCCTTGGTGCACATTCGGCTCAGATCGAGCTGGCCGCTCATCTGACAGATCAGATGAGGCCGGCTCTGGAGCGGAAGAACCCGGCGCGTGACGAACGCGGCCAGGAGGTCGGGGCCCGTCAGGCCCTCCGACTGGACCATCACCCGCAGTCGGGCGATGGCGGCGTTTCTTGCCTGCGACAGTGTCACAGCCCGGAAGGACCACTGGGGCAGCCTGCCCGCCGGTGGGCCGGCTACGTAAGCCGGCAGGTTGATGTAGTCGCCCCGTGGAGCGATGTTCCGCACGTAGAAGTACGACTTCTGCCACTTCTTCACCGATTGGATTAGCGTGATGACGGGGAAGGGGTTGTCGGCGCCCGATCTCCGCGACGCGATGAAGGCGCCAGTATGAGCCGGCACGCCCTTGCTGCGCGTGCCCAGCTTCGACTGGAAAAGCTCCCCCCAGAGCTCAAGGGTGGGGAGGACGCCGAGATAGCCCTCGCACAGGGTGACGAAGGCAGACAGCAGCACCACCGCGTTGGGGGTGAGATGGTGCGGCTGGAGCTGATAGAATTTGAGCCAGGAGTGGAAGAACGCGCTCACTGGCAGGCTGAAGCCGCGCAAGAAGTGCGAGCGGAAGACCACCCGCTCGCCCTCCTGCGGCCTCGGCGAGATTTCCTTCGCCGGCGCGAGGCGGACCTCCACTTTGTCCGCGCCGGGCAGCCGCCGCGTGTCGCGGAGGAAGTCGACGTGGTCGTCATGGACGATGGAGCCGTCCCAATCCCCGCCAAGCTGCTCTACGTGGGGAGGCATGGCGAGAGCTAGCACGGCGGCGGAGGAGCGTGCGGTGGGAGAGCGTGGTGGCGAGGCGCTGTCGCGAGAACGAGCGAGGGAAGAAGACGGTGGAAGTAGGAGGAGCGTGCGAGGGCCGGCCGCCCTCCACCTCCCCCTACTTATAGCCTCACGAGGCCGAAGAGGCCGGACATGGGGGGGAGACGTGGGATTAACTGCGCCCACTCCCCCCACGTCTCGCGATTATTGCGCATAAATGCGAGCCGAAACTGCCGCACGGAACGTGCGGGCGGTTTCGGGATACAAAGGATCCGCGCCTGGGCCAGGGCACGGACGTGGCGGGCCCCCTCCCTGCGGCGACGTCCCGTCACGCGCGTGGGCTGGCAGGCTTTCCGGCCACGTGGTTCGCCGACGGCCCGTGGCCGGCCCGCGGCCCGGTGCACGTGCCAGCAGGTCTCCGGCCTCCGACTTCAGAAGATTTCGACTCAGGCGGCGCGCCTGACCAAGGCCGGCTCCCAGCTGCCGGCTTGTCAAGACAGGAAGCTGATCGAGCTTCTCAACCCCAACTCCACCTCGAAGCCCAATCAGCTTCGGGGACTACTGTCGGAGTAAATAGCCACGGGTAGCCCTACCGACTACCCCTGGTTCTTCAGAAAATTTATCAAGCCTTTGGGCCTTCAAGCACTCCGAGCATTGGGCCGCCTTCCCTGGCCGGCTACCCCTGAAGCCGACTCCCGGAAGGCGACCCAGCCTCGAGCAACCTCTCCCCAGGACGACTACGGGGTGACCGACTCCAAGAAGCCGGCCAAGAAGGACGCCGGCTCCTAGCAGCCGGCCGAGACCACAACCACCAAAGCTGTTCCCACATAACGGCGACACGACGGGGTGTGGCCACAGTGCGGCCCACTACCCCCGAAGCCCGAGGCGGGCATGGCTACAGGAGGCCGTACGGGACGGCCGTCTCCCGTGCGGCTCGGCACTGTAGCCATGCTAGCCTCGACGTCATCCACGACCCACTCCTGTACGGCCCAAGGACTGCGGGCCCCTTCAGCCAGAGAGAGGCGCGAAGGCGGCCCAGCCTTTTCCAGTCAGCCAAGAGCATAGCCGGCCTCCAGAGGCCGGCTACTCCCTTCCTCGAAGCAGGAGCCCCATTAAGGAGACAAGACGAGGTAAGGCTACAGTGATAGCCCCAGAGGCGGCCCACTGTAGCCACGCTTACCTCGACAAAACCCTCGTCATCACCGGCGAGGCTACAGTAAGCAGCCGCCGACAAGACCCTAGGCGGTGGGGCCGGCCTGTCGACCAAGTAGCCGGCAGCCGGCGGAGAAGCCGGCGAGCGCAGACACTGACGACTGGGACCAGCGCCCAGTCGGATTACCATTGTACCCCCGGGGGGTAGGCCTATATAAACCCCCCGGAGCACCCATGCAAAGGGTTCGCACTCAAGCATAGTTGGCCTCTGAGCATAGAACTGCCTTCTAAGCATAGCACACACACCATAGATAGAGAGAAGCAAGAGCTAGCCTTGCTCTTCTTCTCCCTTGATCTCAACAGCTCTAGGAGCGATTGTAGCTACCCCTTATCGATCTAGTGATCATGCGGAGACCCCGCAGAGCAGGACTAGGGGTGTTATCTCCTCGGAGAGCCCCGAACCTGGGTAAGATTCGCCGGCGTGCATGTCTTCGCCTCATCCCGTTTCCGGGCACCGGCGACGTTTTATTGGCTCCCACAATGATAAGCCATCCCTTGGCATATGTCGCACCAACCACCCGACAGAGTTACATCGAATAGATCTCCAAGAAGATCGAGGAGAACTTTGTATTGAGATTCAAAGAGAGAGAAGAAGCCATCTAGCTAATAACTATGGACCCGAAGGTCTGTGGTAAACTACTCACAACTCATCGGAGAGGCCTTGGAGATGATGTAGAGGCCCTCTGTGGTCGATTCCCCCTCCGGCGGAGCGCCGGCGAAGTCTCCAAGATGGGATCTCACGGATACAGAAGGTTGCGGCGGTGGAATTAGGTTTTCATGGTACTCCTGGATGTTTTCGGGGTACGTAGGTATATGTAGGAGGAAGAAGTAGGTCGGTGGACACTCGAGGGGCCCACAACGATGGGGGCGCGCCGGGCACCCTCGTGGCCGCCTCCTCTGTTGCTTGACGTCCACTCCAAGTCCCCTGGATCACGTTTGTTCCAAAAAGATCGCTCCCGAAGGTTTCATTCCGTTTGGACTCCGTTTGATATTCCTTTTCTTCGAAACACTGAAATAGGCAAAAACAACAGCAATTCGGGTTGGGCCTCCGGTTAGTAGGTTAGTCCCAAAAATGATATAAAAGTGTAAAGTAAAGCCCATAAACATCGAAAACGGGTAATATAATAGCATGGAACAATAAAAAATTATAGATACATTGGAGACGTATCAAGCATCCCCAAGCTTAATTCCTGCTCGTCCTCGAGTAGGTAAATGATAAAAACAGAATTTTTGATGTGGAATGCTACCTAGCATAGTTCTCAATATAATTTTCTTTATTGTGGCATGAATGTTCAGATCCAAATGATTCAAAATAAAAGTTCATATTGACATAAGAAATAGTAATACTTCAAGCATACTAATCAAGCAATCATGTCTTCTCAAAATAACATGGCTAAAGAAAGTTATCCCTACAAAATCATATAGTCTGGCTGTTGCTCTATCTTCATCACACAAAGTATTTAATCATGCACAACCCCGATGACAAGCCAAGCAATTGTTTCATACTTTAGTAATCTCAAACTTTTTCAACTTTCACGCAATACATGAGCGTGAGCCATGGACATAGCACTATATGTGGAATAGAATGGTGGTTGTGGAGAAGACAAAAAAGGAGAAGATAGTCTCACATCAACTAGGCATATCAACGGGCTATGGAGATGCCCATTAATAGATATCAATGTGAGTGAGTAGGAATTGCCATGCAACAGATGCACTAGAGCTATAAATGTATGAAAGCTCAACAAAAGAAACTAAGTGGGCGTGCATCCAACTTGCTTGCTCACGAAGACCTAGGGCATTTTGAGGAAGCCCGTCATTGGAATATACAAGCCAAGTTCTATAATGAAAAATTCCCACTAGTATATGAAAGTGACAACATAGGAGACTCTCTATCATGAAGATCATGGTGCTACTTTGAAGCACAAGTGTGGTAAAAAGGATAGTAGCATTGTCCCTTCTCTCTTTTTCTCTCATTTTTTATTTGGCCTTTCTCCCCTTTTTTATGGTGGGCTCTTTGGCCTCTCTTTTTTATAAAGTCCGAAGTCTCATCCCGACTTGTGGGGGAATCATAGCCTCCATCATCCTTTCCTCACTTGGGACAATGCTCTAATAATGAAGATCATCACACTTTTATTTACTTACAACTCAAGATTACAACTCGATACTTAGAACAAGATATGACTCTATATGAATGCCTCCGGCGGTGTACCGGGATATGCAATGAATCAAGAGTGACATGTATGAAAAATTATGAAGGTGGCCTTGCCACAAATACGATGTCAACTACATGATCATGCAAAAGCAATATGACAATGATGATGTGTGTCATAATAAACGGAACGGCGGAAAGTTGCATGGCAATATATCTCGGAATGGCTATGTAAATGCTATAATAGGTAGGTATGGTGGCTGTTTTGAGGAAGGTATATGGTGGGTGTATGGTACCGGCAAAAGTTGCGCAACACAAGAGAGGCTAGCAATGGTGGAAGGGTGAGAGTGTGTATAATCCATGGACTCAACATTAGTCATAAAGAACTCATATACTTATTGCAAAAGTCTACAAGCCATTGAAAACAAAGTACTATGCGCATGCTCCTAGGGGGGTAGATTGGTAGGAAAAGACCATCGCTCGTCCCCGACCGCCACCCATAAGGAAGACAATCAATAAATAAAATTGTGCTCCAACTCCATCACAAAGCGGTTCACCATACGTGCATGCTACGGGAATCACAAACTTCAACACAAGTATTATTTAAATTCACAATTACCCAACTAGCATGACTCTAATATCACCACCTGTATATCTCAAAACAATTATCAAGCATCAAATTGATCATAGCATCCAATTCACTTTCTATGATAGTTTTTATTATACCCAACTTGGATGCCCATCATTCTAGGACCAATTTTATAACCATAGCAAATACCATGCTGTTCTAAAAGACTCTCAAAATAATATAAGTGAAGCATGAGAGATCAATAATTTCTACAAAATGAAGCCACCGCCGTGCTCTAAAAGATATAAGTGAAGCACTAGAGCAAAAACTATCTAGCTCAAAAGATATAAGTGAAGCACATAGAGTATTCTAATAAATTCCAAATCAAGTGGGATTCTCCCAAAAGGTGTGTACAGCAAGGATGATTGTGGTAAACTAAAAAGCAAAGACTAATATCATACAAGACGCTCCAAGCAAAACACATATCATGTGGCGAATAAAAATATAGCTCCAAGTAAAGTTACCAATAGACGAAGACGAAGGAGGGGATGCCTTCCGGGGCGTCCCCAAGCTTAGGCTTTTGGTTAACCTTGAATATATTGGGGTGCCATGGGAATCCCCAAGCTTAGGATCTTGCCACTCCTTATTCCATAATCCATCAAATCTTTACCCAAAACTTGATAACTTCACAACACAAAACTCAACAGGAAATCTCATAAGCTCCGTTAGTGCAAGAAAGAAAAACCACCACATAAGGTACTGTAATGAACTCATTCTTTATTTATATTGGTGTTAAACCTAATGTATTCCAACTTCTCTATGGTTCATACCCCTTGATACTAGCCATAGGTGCATCAAAATAAGCAAACAACACACGAAAAACAGAATCTGTCAAAAACAGAACAGTCTGTAGCAATCTGTAACTCTCGAATACTTCTGGAACTCTAAAAATCCTACCAAAATAGGAAGTCCTGGAAAATTTGTCTGTTGATCTACAGCAAAAATAATCAACGCAAAAGCACGTTTCTGTGAATTACTAAAATTATTTTCATGCGCGCATAAGTTTCTGTTTTTCAGCAGAATCAAATTAACTATCACCGTAGGTTATCCTATAGGTTCTACTTGGCACAAACACTAATTAAAACATGAAAACACATCTAAACAGAAGCTAGATGAAATATTTATTGAATAACATCAAGGAAAAATATTGGGTTGTCTCCCAACAAGCGCTTTTCTTTAAAGCCTTTTTAGCTAGGCATTGAGATTTCAATGATGCTCACATGAAAGACAAGAATTGAAGCACAAAGAGAGCATCATAAAATATGTGCCAAACACACTTAAGTCTAACATACTTCCTATGCATAGGCATATTATAAGCAAACAAATTTTCAAGGCAAGCAAAAACTAGCATATGCAAGGAAGAAGAAAGAGACGATATCAATCTAAACATGACGAGAGGTAATTTAGTAAGATCAAAATTTCTACGACCATATTTTCCTCTCTCATAATAATTACATGTAGGACCATAGGCAAATTCAACAAAATAGCTATCAAATAACATATTCTCAACACGATCCACATGCATGTGAAGTTGACACTCTTCCAAAATAGTGGGATTATCATTAACTAAAGTCATGACCTCTCCAAACCCACTTTTATCAAAAATATCATAAGATTGAACATACTCAAAATATGTGGGATCTAAAGTTGACACTCTTCCAAACCCACTTTCAATATTATTGCAAACACTATTATCAATCTCATATTCATCATGGGGCTTAAATAAATTTTCAAGATCATAAGAAGAATCACCCCAATCATGATCATTGCAACAAGTAGTAGACATAGCAAAACTAGCATCCCCAAGCTTAGGGTTTTGCATATTATTAGCACAATTGACATCAAGAGAATTTATAGTAAAATCATTGCAAACATGCTTGTTATTCAAGGAGTTATCGTGAATATCTTCATAAATTTCTTCATCATAATTTTCAGATTCACGAATTTCAAGCAAAGCTTCATAAAGATAATCTAGTGCACAAAACTCACTAGCAATTGGTTCATCATAATTGGATCTCTTAAAAAGATTAGCAAGTGGATGAGGATCCATAGATCTTAGGTTCTCTGTTTAGCAATAAATAAACAACTATTCTAACCAAACAAGCAAATGAGCCAAGTAAGACATCAAAGCAAACGAAAAGACGAACTGAAGAAGGGCGAATAAAACAGCAAGGGTGAAGTGGGGGAGAGGAAACGAGAGGCAAATGGCAAATAATGTAATGTGAGGGATAAGAGTTTGTGATGGGTACTTGGTATGTCTTGACTTGTGCGAAGACCTCCCCGGCAACGGCGCCAGAAATCTTTCTTCCTACGTCTTGAGCTTGCGTTGGTTTTCCTTGAAGAGGAAAGGGTGATGCAGCAAACTAGCGTAAGTATTTCCCTCAGTTTTTGAGAACCAAGGTATCAATCTAGTAGGAGGCTCCTCAGAAGTCCCACGCACCTACACAAACAAACAAGAACCTTGCAACCAATGCAATAAAGGGGTTGTCAATCCCTTCACGGCCACTTGCGAAAGTGAGATCTGATAGAGATAATAAGATAAGATGAATATTTTTGGTATTTTTATGATATAGATGGAAAAGTAAAGATGCGAATAAAAGTAGATGGAAAACTTATATGATAAAAGATAGACCCGGGGGCCATAGGTTTCACTAGTGGCTTCTCTCAAGATAGCATACGTATTACAGTGGGTGAACAAATTACTGTCGAGCAATTGATAGAAAAGTGCATAGTTATGAGATTATCTAGGCATGATCATGTATATAGGCATCACGTCCGTGATAAGTAGATCGAAACGATTCTGCATCTACTACTATTACTCCACACATCGACCGACTCCTGCCTGCATCTAGAGTATTAAGTTCATGAAGAACAGAGTAACGCATTAAGAAAGATGACATGATGTAGAGGGATAAACTCATGCAATATGATATAAACCCCATCTTTTTATCCTCGATGGCAACAATACAATATGTGCCTTGCCGCCCCTGCTGTCACTGGGAAAGGACAGCGCAAGATTGAACCCAAATCTAAGCACTTCTCCCATTGCAAGAAAGATCAATCTAGTAGGCCAAACCAAACTGATAATTCGAAGAGACTTGCAAAGATATCTTAATCACACATAAAAGAATTCAGAGGAGATTCAAATATTTCTCATAGATAAACTTGATCACAAACCCACAATTCATCGGATCTCGACAAACACACCGCAAAAAGAGTTACATCGAATAGATCTCCAAGAAGATCAAGGAGAACTTTGTATTGAGATTCAAAGAGAGAGAAGAAGCCATCTAGCTAATAACTATGGACCTGAAGGTCTGTGGTAAACTACTCACAACTCATCGGAGAGGCCTTGGAGATGATGTAGAGGCCCTTCATGGTCGATTCCCCCTCCGGCGGAGCGCCGGCGAAGGCTCCAAGATGGGATCTCGCAGATACAGAAGGTTGCGGCGGTGGAATTAGGTTTTCGTGGTGCTCCTGGATGATTTCGGGGTACGTAGGTATTTATAGGAGGAAGAAGTAGGTCGGTGGACGCTCGAGGGGCCCACGAGGGTGGGGGGCGCGCCCACCCCTAGGGGGCGCGCCGGGCACCCTCGTGGCAGCCTCCTCTGTTGCTTGACGTCCACTCCAAGTCGCCTGGGTCACATTTGTTCCAAAAAGATCACTCCCGAAGGTTTGATTCCGTTTGGACTCCGTTTGATATTCCTTTTCTTCAAAACACTGAAATAGGCAAAAAAACAGCAATTCGGGCTGGGCCTTTGGTTAGTAGGTTAGTCCCAAAAATGATATAAAAGTGTAAAGTAAAGCCCATAAACATCCAAAATGGGTAATATAATAGCATGGAACAATCAAAAATTATAGATACGTTGGAGACGTATCAATGCACAAGCAAAATTCCCGCTTAGTACAAGTGAAGGCTAGCAAGAGACTGGGAAGCGACCAACTAGAGAGCGACAACAGTCATGAACATGCATTAAAATTAATCAACACTGAGTGCAAGCATGAGTAGGATATAATCCACCATGAACATAAATATCGTGAAGGCTATGTTGATTTTGTTTCAACTACATGTGTGAACATGTGCCAAGTCAAGTCACTCGAATCATTCAAAGGAGGATACCACCCTATCATACCACATCACAACCATTTTAATAGCATGTTGGCACGCAAGGTAAACCATTATAAAATCCTAGATAATTAAGCATGACATAAGCAACTATAATATCTAATTGTCATTGCAAACATGTTCATTCATAATAGGCTGAATCAGGAACGATGAACTAACCATATTTACAAAAACAAGATAGGTCGAGTTCATACCAGCTTCTCTCATCTCAATTAGTCCATCATATATCGTCATTATTGCCTTTCTCTTGCACGACCGAACGGTGTGGATAATAATAATAGTGCACATGCATTGGACTAAGCTGGAATCTGTAAGCATTCAATTCAAGGGAGAAGACAAGGTAATATGGGCTCTTGGTTAAATCAAAAGAATGCATATGAGAGCCACTCAACATTTTCATCATGGTCTTATCCTCTCGACCCCCAAAGAAAAGAAATAAAACTATTTACACGGGAAAGCTCCCAACAAGCAAAAGAAGAACGAGAAATCTTTTTGGATTTTCTTTTAATTACTACTACTACAAGCATGGAAAGTAAACTAGCTAAAAGCTATAACTAATTTTTTTGGTTTTTCTTAAGGTTATTCAAGCACACAAGAAGAAAGCTAGAAAAGGAAATTAAACTAGCATAAATAGTACAATGAAAAAGTATGAGCACCAACAACTAGAATGAGTGTGTGAACATGAATGTAATGTCGGTGACAATACGTACTCCCCCAAGCTTAGGCTTTTGTCCTAAGTTGGTTTACGCCCATGGATCAAAGTGGTAGCTGGGGTCGTACTAAGATGCAGCAGCCATTGCCTCACGAGCTGCAGCTTGGAGGCGGGCTGCCTCCGTCCTCCTCTCGTACTCGTTCACCTCCTCCCTGGTTATAATATATCTCCTTTTTGCCTGAAAGTCAAAGAAACCAGGAGCAGGGAGAGCAACATGGACAGTGTGGCGTCTGTTAAAGATTAGTCGGTATTGGAGGAACTGTTCATTCCTCTCAAGAAACTGATGGTTAACCATGGCATTATAATCTAGATAAGTAGGAGGCAACTCCATATCCCCTTCATGTATGGGTATCTCAAGAAAATTAGCTACGCGGGTTGCATAAATCCCACCAAACAAATCTCCAATTAAACCATTATTATGCAACCTACGCGCAACGATGGCCCCCAGGTTATATTGTTTATCTCCTAACACCGCACTCCTGAGAACACTAAGATCAGGAACACACATGTGACATGCCTCATCCTTACCATTTATTCATCTACCTATAAAGAGAGCAAAATAATGTATAGCAGGAAAATGAATGCTCCCTATGGTAGCTTGTGCTATTTCTCTGGATTCCCCCACAGTGATACTAGCAAGGAAATCTTTAAATTCAGATTTGCGAGGTTCACTAGCACTACCCCATTGCGGGAGTTTACAAGCAGTGGTAAAAGCTTCTAAGTCCATGGTATAAGATTTATCATAAAGATCGAACAGGACATTGTGAGAATTGCGCGAAGATGTAAATTTAAACCTTCTCAAAGGAATCAGTTAAATGGTAGTATTGAGGGCACTTATCTTGCATGAAGTCCTCAAGATCAGCATTACGCACATATGCATCAAATTCATCCTTGATGCCTGATTTGACCATAAACTCCTCTGACGGCCATTCACAAGGCCGCACGTAAGCTTCCCTCGGTGGTTCATCATCCTGCTCACGTATTGCGAGCCTGGGTCCTTGCTTCCTTGAAGAACCACCTTGGTACATTTTCCTAGACATATTTCTTTCTCTGAAAAATTTCTGAAAATTTTAGTAACTCCAAATAAAAGTGAACCAAACTCAACAAAATTGATAGCAACTACTCCCACAAGTGCCTAGAGACTATATCATGCATTAAAACTACCTGGGACCATATAAATTTGACATGCAAGCTCAAGAACAGGGTCACCTAGGCAGCACAAATTTGCAATGAATAAAGCACTAGAACAAAAATCACATACCAAAAAACAATCCCCCAAAGCAGTTTTGTGAATGGAGCTTTGAGCAAGGAGATCGAAAATGGCAGCAAGATGAGCTAGAACTCGTGCTTGAGCTGGATAGTGATTTTTTTGGGAGGAAGAAGAAGTGTGTGGGTGCAGGAATGAGTGGAGGGGGGCTACCAGGGGCCCACGAGGCAGGGGGCGCGCCCAGGGGGTGGGCGCGCCCTAGACCCTCGTGGCCAGGTGCTTGCTCCCCTGTTGTGTTCTCAGTGCCAGATATTCTAAAATATTCCAGAAAAAATCATACTTAATTTTAAGGGCATTTGGAGAACTTTTATTTTTGGGGTATTTTTTTATTGCATGGATAATTCAGAAAATAAACAGAAAATACTATTTTGCTTTATTTATTCTAAATAACAGAAAGTAAAAGAATGGTACAGAAGGTTGTGCCTTCTAACTTCATCCATCTCATGCTCATCAAAAGGAATCCACTAACAAGGTTGATCAAGTCTTGTTAACAAACTCATTCTGAATAACATGGAACCGGAGAAATTTCGTAATGACACTAGGTTACCTCAACGGGGATATGCACATCCCCAATAATAAGAATATCATATTTCTTCTTGACAGTAGGAAGAGGAAATTCAAAACCTCCAATAATAATTGATGGAATTTTCCAATAGAATTGATACTATGAACTTGAGGTTGTTTCCTCGGAAAGTGTACCGTATGCTCATTACCATACATGAAAAGTGACATTGCCTTTGTTGCAATCAATAACAGCCCCTGCAGTATTCAAAAAGGGTCTACCAAGGGTAATCGACATACTATCGTCCTCGGGAATATTAAGAATAACAAAGTCCGTTAAGATAGTAACATTTGCAACCACAACAGGCACATCCTCACAAATACCGACAGGTATAGCAGTTCATTTATCGGCCATTGGCAAAGATATTTCAGTAGGTGTCAACTTATTCAAATCAAGTCTACGATATAAAGAGAGAGGCATAACACTAACACCGGCTCCAAGATCACATAAAGCAGTTTTAACATAGTTTCTTTTAATGGAGCATGGTATAGTTGGTACTCCTGGATCTCCAAGTTTCTTAGGTATTCCACCCTTAGAAGTATAATTAGCAAGCATGGTGGAAATTTCAGCTTCCGGTATCTTTCTTTTATTTGTAATAATATCTTTCATGTACTTAGCATAAGGATTAACTTTAAGCATATCAGTCAAACGCGTATGCAAAAAGATAGGTCTAATCATTTCAGCAAAGCGCTCAAAATCCTCATCATCCTCTTTCTTGGATGGCTTAGGAGGAAAAGGCATGGGTTTCTGAACCCATGGTTCTCTTTCTTTACCGTGTTTCCTAGCAACGAAGTCTCTCTTATCATAACGTTGATTCTTTGATTGTGGGTTATCAAGATCAACAGCAGGTTCAATCTCTACATCATTATTATTGCTAGGTTGAGCATCAGCATGAACATAATCTTTAACATTATCACTAGGTTCATGTTCATCACCAGATTGCGTTTCAGCATCAGAAATAGAAATATCATTGGGATTCTCAGGTGTGTCTACTACAGGTTCACTAGAAGCATGCAAAGTCCTATCATTTTTCTTTTTCTTCCTCTTAGAAGAACTAGGTGCACCAACATTATTTCTCTAAGAATCTTGCTCAATTCTCTTAGGGTGGCCCTCGGGATACAAAGGTTCCTGAGTCATTTTACCCATTCTAGTTGCTACTCTAACAGCAAAGTCATGTTTATTATTATTCAATTCATTGAGCAAATCATTTTGAGCTTTAAGCACTTGTTCTACTTGAGTGGTAACCATAGAAGCATGTTTACTAATGAGTTTAAGTTCACCCTTAACTCTAGACATATAATCACTCAAGTGTCCAATCATATAAGCATTACTTTTCAATTGTCTACCAACATAAGCATTGAAGTTTTCTTGTCTAGCCATAAAGTCAGCAAACTCATCCAAGCATTGGCTAGCAAACTTAGTAGACGGGATTTCAACTATATCATATATATAGAGAGAATTTACCTTTACTACCTGTGTCGGGTTATCAAGACCATGTATTTCTTCAACAGGTGGTATATTAAGGCCATGTATTTCTTCAACAGGAGGTAAATTCTTAACATCTTCAGCTTTAATACCTTCTTCTTTCATAGATTTCTTTGCCTCTTGCATATCTTCAGGACTGAGAAATAGAACACCTCTTTTCTTCGGAGTTGGCTTAGGAGTTGGTTCAGGAAGTGTCCAATTGTTTTCATTAGTCAACATATTATTCAATAGCAATTCAGCTTGATCGACTGTCCTTTCCCTGAAAACACAACCAGCACAACTATCCAGGTGGTCTCTGGAAGCATCGGTTAGTCCATTATAAAAGATATCAAGTATTTCATTTTTCTAGAGAGGATGATCAGGCAAAGCATTAAGTAATCGGAGAAGCCTCCCCCAAGCTTGTGGGAGACTCTGTTCTTCAATTTGCACAAAATTATATATTTCCCTTAAAGCAGCTTGTTTCTTATGAGCAGGGAAATATTTAGCAGAGAAGTAATAAATCATATCTTGGGGACTACGCACACAACCAGGATCAAGAGAATTAAACCAAGTTTTAGCATCACCCTTTAGTGAGAACGGGAATATCTCAAGGATATAGTAGTAGCGAGATTTCTCATCATTAGTGAATAGGGTGGCTATATCATTCAATTTAGTAAGAGGTGCCACCACAGTTTCAGATTCATAGCCATAAAAAGGACCAGATTCAACCAAAGTAATTATCTCAGGATCGACAGAGAAATCATAATCCTTATCAGTAACACAGATAAGTGAAGTAGCAAAAGCAGGGTCATATTCATTCTAGCATTCAGAGACTTTTGTTTCAGCTTAGCTAATAACTTCTTAAGATCAGATCTATCATTGCAAGCAAGAAAATCTCTAGCAGTCTCTTCATCCATAACATAACCCTCAGGCACAACAGGCAATTCATATTTAGGGGAATCAAGTGCAGAGCTAGATGGCAGTTCCTTACCTCCCCTCATAGTTGAGGGATAAATCCTAGTTCTTTCGTCTTTCACGTTCCTCATAGTGACCAGCAGATATAAATCCCAAGTGACTCAAAGAATAGAGATATGCTCCCCGGCAACGGCGCCAGAAAATAGTCTTGATAACCCACAAGTATAGGGGATCGCAACAGTTTTCGAGGGTAGAGTATTCAACCCAAATTTATTGATTCGACACAAGGGGAGCCAAAGAATATTCTCAAGTATTAGCAGTTGAGTTGTCAATTCAACCACACCTGGATAACTTAGTATCTGCAGCAAAATATTTAGTAGCAAAGTAGTATGGAAGTAACGGTAACGGTAGCAAAAGTAATAGTAGCAGTTTTGTAGTAATTGTAACAGTAGCAACGGTAAAGTAACTAAGCAAAGATCAATATGTGAAAAGCTCGTAGGCATTGGATCAGTGATGGATAATTATGTCGGATGCGATTCCTCATGTAATAGTTATAGCATAGGGTGACACAGAACTAGCTCCAGTTCATCAATGTAATGTAAGCATGTATTCCGAATATAGTCATACGTGCTTATGGAAAAGAACTTGCATGACATCTTTTGTCCTACCCTCCCGTGGCAGCGGGGTCCTAATGGAAACTAAGGGATATTAAGGCCTCCTTTTAATAGAGTACGGGACCAAATCATTAACACTTAGTGAATACATGAACTCCTCAAACTACGGTCATCACCGGTAAGTATCCCGATTATTGTCACTTCGGGGTTAACGGATCATAACACATAATAGGTGACTATAGACTTGCAAGATAGGATCAAGAACTCACATATATTCGTGAAAACATAATAGGTTCAGATCTAAAATCATGGCACTCGGGCCCTAGTGACAAGCATTAAGCATAGCAAAGTCATAGCAACATCAATCTCAGAACATAGTGGATACTAGGGATCAAACCCTAACAAAACTAACTTGATTACATGGTAAATCTCATCCAACCCATCACCGTCCAGCAAGCCTACGATGGAATTACTCACGCACGGCGGTGAGCATCATGAAATTGGTGATGGAGGATGGTTGATGATGACGACGACAACGGATTCCCCTCTCCGGAGCCCCAAACGGACTCCAGATCAGCCCTCCTGAGAGAGTTTAGGGCTTCGCGACAGCTCCGTATCGTAAAACGCGATGAAACTTCCTCTCTGATTTTTTTCTCCCTGAACGGGAATATATGGAGTTGGAGTTGACATCGGTGGAGCATCAGGGGGCCCATGACGCAGGTGCGCGCCCTAGGGGGGCGCCCCGCACCCTCGTGGATAGGGTGTGGGCCCCCTGACGTTGATTCTTTCGCCAATATTTTTTATTAATTCCAAAAATTCGCTCCGTGGATTTTCAGGTCATTCTGAGAACTTTTATTTTTGCACAAAAATAACACCATGGCAGTTCCGCTAAAAACAGCGTCAGTCCGGGTTAGTTCCATTCAAATCATGCATGTTAGAGTCCAAAACAAGGGCAAAAGTGTTTGGAAAAGTAGATAAGACGGAGACATATCATGCGGTAATTTCAAAAAAAAATCCTATGCACACGCAAGATCATGGTGATGCATAGCAACGAGCGGGAGAGTGTTGTCCATGTACCCTTGTAGACCGTAAGCGGAAGCGTTATGACAACGCGGTTGATGTAGTCGTACGTCTTCACGATCCGACCGATCTTAGTACCGAAAGTACGGCACCTCCACGAACTCACCATCCAGCAGAGCGTCGAGGGAGAGCTTCGTCAGCACGACGGCGTGATGACGGTGATGATGAAGCTACCGGCACAGGGCTTCGCCTAAGCACTTCACACAGACACGGGGGCACCGCACACGGCTAAGAGATCAATGATCAACTTATGTCTATGGGGTGCCCCCTCCTCCGTATATAAAGGAGTGGAGGAGGGGAGGGCCGACCCTCCTATGGCACTCCCCATGGGGAGTCCTACTCGCACCGGGAGTAGGATTCCCCCATTCCCTAGTTGGACTAGGAGTGGAAGGAAGGGTAAGAGAGGGGGAAGGACAGGGGGGCTGTCGGTGTTTTGGGAACGGGGGTCCCCAGACTTGCCTGCCTGCGGCCTGCGGCGTGGCTCAAGGGGTGGCCCAGTATGGCCCATCTTCACCAACGCAAGCTCAAGACCCTCGCGAGGGGCCAAGCCTCGCGGGGCAGACGACGCAAGGCTTCCTCAGGAACGGCCTCACCAGGACGGCTCGCGAGGAGGCGGAGAGATCAAGGCAAGGGTACCTCGCGAGGTGCTTGTGACGCAAGCCATGACGATCGAGGCCAGGCGGGCGCCAGCCTGCGCAGTGTCCTTGTTTCCTCTTTGGTGCAAAGGGGGCAAGCGCAGGCGTGGAGTACAGAGGCATCAAGCAAAGGTTACCATTTTAGTGCAACGAGACCAAGACCAGCAGAGTGGTAGGACGGAGGTCACCGTGGAGCCCAAGATGGCGTCATCACCAGTGCCTTTGGCAGCCGAAGACCAACTTTAGTCAGGATAACTTGTACTAGATGTTCCCCTTCAAAATGGCCGTTGTTGGCGCCCTTCCCGCTCAATATTTGGGAAGAGGACCAGGGCCTCTATATATAGAGATAGCCACCACAGTAGAAAGGATCTGGATCTCACCCAGAGCCAACGGAGACAGAGCAATTCCTCTCCAAGCACACCACCACAAGAACACCCCTCGCGAGGATGTTCTTCCTCTGTACTGTTCATCATCAGCCCCTGAGGCAATCCACCACACCACACACTAGAGTAGGGTATTACACCACAACGGTGGCCCGAACCAGTATAAACCTTGTGTCCCTCATGTTGTTCGTCGAGTAGCTTAGATTCTCGGCGAGACGTTGGGACGTGGAGCGGTTGGGGGAAGATCTTCGCGTGCACCCCAGAGTTCGAACCTTAAGGGTTTTGCTGGAACCCGATATCCGACATTTGGCGCGCCAGGTAGGGGTGCGCCGGAGCTCTCCCTTCCGTCGACCCGCTCTCCATCAACACCGCGCTTCGCCCTCATGGCGGACAGCGCGCCGCCCGCTCCGGTTGCCGACGCCGGCACTGGGGCCAGGGGGCTCCGAGCCTTGGCCCCTGCCTTGCGACAGGTGCAGTGGCCGAACAAGTTCAAGCCAGAGATGCCGCCGCGCTACGACGGTGCGACGGATCCACTAGCTTTCCTGCTAGCGTATGAGGAGGTCGTCCTCAAGGCCGGGGCAATGATAGGGTCATGGCTAACTGGCTTCCCATGGCCCTCACCAGCGTTCCGCGCATGTGGCTGCTCCACCTGCCAACGGCTTCGGTGGCTTTCTAGGAGGAGCTACGCGGTCTCTTCCTCGCGCATTATGCTGCGCCGGCGCCCCTGGTCGTCGCAGCTATCCTGGGCGGCTCGCAAGCGCCACCCTCGAGCTGTCATGTCAAGCCGTTCGTCTGCCAGATCAGCGCCGCCCTCACGCGCCGCGAAGCCCCTCCAGGTTGGGTGGCACCCAAGGCCGACCTGACCTTCAGCTTGAACGATCACCCCGCCAACACCGCATGCTCGGGTGCGCTCCCGATGCTGTGCACTCCCACCATCTGCCAGGTGGCCGTCACCAGGACCCTCATCGACGGTGGTGCCGGCCTCAACGTGCTCTCGGTGGAGGCCTTCAGCCTCCTCCACGTGCCCCTGGAGCGACTCCAACCCAGCAAGTCCTTCTCGGGCGTCGGAGGCAGTTCCACCGGCTCCCTGGGGCAGATCCGCCTCCCGGTGACCTTTGGCACCCACGACAACTTCCGCACGGAGCTGGTCGACTTCGACATCGCCCCCATCGGCCTCCCGTACAACGCCATCCTCGGCTACCCAGCCTTGGCCCAGTTCATGGCAGCGACTCATCCGGCCTACAACCTCATGAAGATGCCCGGGAGCAGCGGCGTCCTCACCATAGCTGGAGATACAAAGGATGCTCTATAGGCACTCAAGCTCGCCTTCAAGGCGGCTGCAGTGGCGCAGCCCACCAGCGCCGACACCCTCAAGGCCAAGGGGGCTGCGCCAACCAAGAAGAAGCAGTTGTTCACCCAAGACAAGGCGGAGACTAAGCAGGTACTAGTCGATGAGGATGGATCCTCCGGCGCCACCTTCACCATAGGCGCCAACCTCGACCCCGAGCAAGGGGAGGCTCTAGTGAAATTCTTGCGCGCAAACAAGGAGGTGTTCACGTGGGAACCCAAGCAGCTAGCGGGGGTCCCAAGGCAAGTGATCGAGCACCACCTGAATGTGTGCCCCAATGTGCGCCCCGTGAAGCAGAAAGCAAGGCGGTAGTCCACTGAGAAGCAGGCCTTCATCATCCAAGAAACCCGCAAGCTAGAAGCTGCGGGAGTCATTCGCGAGGTTCGCTATCTGGAATGGCTGGCCAACCCTGTTGTTGTGCCAAAGAAGGGAGGAAAGGAGCGCATGTGCGTCGACTTCACCAACCTCAACAAGGCCTGCCCTCAAGATCCATTCCCGCTCCCCCGCATCGACCAAATCGTCGACTCCACCGCTGAGTGTGACTTGTTGTGCTTCCTGGATGCCTTCTCGGGCTATCACCAGATCAAGATGGCGGTAGAAGATGTGGAGAAAACGGCTTTCCTGACCCCGTGCGGGGTGTACTGCTACACCTGCATGCCGTTCGGATTGCGCAACGCAGGCGCAACCTTTCAGCGACTGATGCATATCGCCTTGGGCCGGCAGCTCAGGAGAAACGCCGAGGCCTACGTCGACAACATCATGGTGAAGTCTCGGGAGGCCAAGACCCTGATACAGGACCTGGAAGAAACCTTCGCGAGCCTTCGTGAAGTGGACCTGCGGCTCAATCCGGAGAAGTGCGTGTTCGGTGTTCCTTCTGGCAAGCTTCTGGGCTTCCTCGTGTCCCACAGAGGTATCGAGGCTAACCCAGAGAAGGTCAAGGCAATCGACGACATGAGTCCGCCGCAAACCATCAGGGAAATGCAGAAGCTCACCGGGCGAGTAACCGCGTTAGGACGCTTCATCTCCAAGCTGGGGGAACGAGCCCTGCCCTTCTTCAAGCTGATGAAGAAGAAGGGTCCGTTCGAATGGACTCAAGAGGCTGACGAAGCGTTCCAAGATCTCAAGAAGTACCTGACCAGCCCTCCAGTGATGGTGGCTCCACGCCCTTAGAAGCCCTTGGTGCTTTACCTCGCCGCCACACCCTACTCCACCAGCGCAGCTCTGGTGGCGGTTCGGGAGGAGCGCCGAGTGAAGGCTGCATCTGCCACAACCCCGACCGCGGCAGCTCAGGGCCAGGAAGGCCTCGCGAGGGCCACGACCTCGGCAGATGGGGATCAGCCTCAACAGGAAGGCGCCTCGGGGGCTGAGGGGACCTCACCAAGCAGTCAGGAGTCGGGGGCTCAAACGCCTCAGGAGGCGCTCAACTCTCCGGAGGGTGCGGGCTCCATTGGCGCGCCCACCCTCGTCGAGCATCCCGTGTACTTCGTCAGCACGGTGCTGCGGGATGCAAGGGCGTGGTACCCCATGCCCCAAAAGCTCTTGCTCGCGCTATTGGTGGCCTCTCGGAAGCTGCGACACTACTTCCAAGGTCACCCCATCAAGGTTGTCTCTGCCTACCCGTTGGAGAGGGTGCTCAGGAGTCCTAACTCCGCTGGAAGGGTCACTGAATGGAACATCGAGCTACAAGCGTTTCAGTTAGAATTCAGCACGACTAGAGTCGTCAAAGGAGCCGCACTTGCAGATTTTGTGGCAGAATGGACAGAGGCGCCAGGGCTCGAAGCAGGAGAAGATCGGTCGCTTTCCCCGGGAAGCGAGGCACCAGACGGCTGGGTTATGCACTTCGATGGGGCATTCTCGCGACATGGTGCAGGAGCAGGCGCAGTGCTTATATCCCCCACTCAGGACAAGCTCTACTACGCCGTGCAGCTCTGTTTCCAGCAGGGAGAAAAGGTTTCCAACAACATAGCAGAATACGAGGGCCTCATAGCAGGCTTAAAGGCAGCGGCCGCACTGGGGGTGAAGCGCCTCATCATCAAGGGTGACTCACAGCTCCTCGTCAACTTCTCCAACAAAGTATACGAGCCCAAGGACGAGCACATGGAGGCGTATCTTGCGGAAGTGCGCAAGATGGAAAAGCAGTTTTTGGGGTTGGAGCTGCAGCATGTGCCTCGCGGCACCAATCAGGAGGCTGATGACATCGCCAAGAGAGCATCAAGGCAGCTGCCTCAGGAGCCTGGCGTTTTCGAGGAGCGACTCTTCAAGCCCTCAACAGCACCGTCACTATCAAGCACAGCGCAACCTCAGGAGGAGCTCCCTCAATCGCCTGCCTCAGGAGCCCCGGCCTGTGGCCCGCCCTCAGGAGCGCGCTTGCTCCTGGCGCTGGAGCCTCAGGAAGGATGCTGGACTGCGGAGCTCAAGGATTACCTGATGCAAGGGACTCTACCAGAGAAAGAAGAGGACGCGGAACGCGTGGCCCGGTAGGCCACGGCCTACTGCATCCAAGACGGAGAGCTCTACCGGAAGCGGCCCAACGGTGTTTCCCTGTGTTGCATCTCCAGGGAACAGGGGAAGGAGTTGCTGGCAGACATTCACGGTGGACACTGTGGGCACCACTCGTCATCACGGACCCTCGTCGGCAAGGCGTTTCGCAGCGGGTTCTATTGGCCGACAGCACTTAACGACGCAGTCGAGCTGGTGAAGGCTTGCGAAGCCTGTCAATTCCACGCCAAGCAGATTCATCAGCCAGCTCAGGGCCTGCAGACCATTCCACTCTCGTGGCCGTTCGCGGTTTGGGGGCTGGACATTTTGGGCCCGTTTCCTCGGGCGCCAGGGGGCTATCGCTACCTCTACGTCGCCATTGACAAGTTCACCAAGTGGGCTGAGGTGGAAGCCGTCCGCACCATCCCAGCTGGCTCCACAGTCAAGTTCATCAAGGGCCTCGTGAGCCGATTCGGGGTGCCTAATCGCATCATCACCGACAACGGTTCGCAGTTCACCAGCAATCTCTTCAAAACATATTGTGCTAACCTTGGAACGCAGATATGCTACGCCTCAGTGGCACACCCTCAGAGCAACGACCAGGCTGAACGTGCCAATTCAGAGGTCCTGAAGGGCCTCAAAACCAGGACCTTCAAGAAGAAGCTGGAGGCCTGCGGTAGGGGCTGGTACGACGAGCTCCAGTCCGTGCTATGGTCTATCCGCACTACCGCCACCAAGTCGACCGGCGAAACCCCGTTCTTCCTCGTCTACGGAGCGGAAGCGGTCCTCCCTCACGAGGTCAGGCGTCGCTCTGCGTGGGTCCTGGCGTTTGACAAAGCGCAGCAGGACGCCATGAGGGGGATGGATCTCATGCTGGGGGAGGAACACCGTCGGGAGGTCGCTCTTCGAGCGGCAAGATACCAGCAGGCGCTGCGGCGGTACCACTGCCGCAACATCCGCCCCAGGACTCTCGATGTAGGTGACCTCGTGCTCAGGCGGGTGCTCTCCAGGGAAGGGCTGCACAAGCTCTCGCCAATGTGGGAAGGCCTGTTCAAGGTTGTTCATGTTTCCAGACCTGGCGCCGTACGCTTGGAGACCCAGGAGGGGGCGCCCATCCCGAACGCATGGAACATTCAGCACCTCCAGAGATTCTACCCTTGAAGTAAGGCCCGGTGCCTGTAAAGAAGGCCCGGCGCCTGTGAAGAAGGGCCCAGTGCCTACAAAGAAGGCCCAGTGCCTGTGAAGCTCGTCGCCCCAAGAAAAGGCCCGGTGCCTGTGAAGAAGGCCAATGCCTGTGAAGCTCGCCACCCGTGACACTCTCACGTAATAATGAGTTGGGGCTGTACACGCCCCGGAGTCTTCGGAGTGCCGCCCTTGGGCCTCGGGGGCTCCCGCCCACGCCCAGTGGTAGCACTTAGCTCCGCACTGGTGAGAAGACGTCGAAGACTAGATTAGGTGCCGGACGCGGCTTTTCATTTGCTTTCCGCAGTTGGCTTGTTCACCCTTGTTCAAAACTTTCTTGGGGTTGCTTTTAGTGTTGTTTTCCGTCCCCAGCCCGTGATCCTTTGTCTTTGTTTTTCGCCTGACTCGTCCTCTTTTTCGCAAGCCTCGCAAGGGGGCTGCACGGGCGCCCTCGCGAGTAGCTTCTTTCCTAATTTCGTGAGGTCCCCTCACTCAAGTTCACAGCGGGAGCACCCCTCCCGGTCCATGCCCCACGGGCATCGCGACGCGGACACAGGACCTGAGCTGGTCACCCTCACGACAAAGGTTCGAAAGCTATCCTCCTGGCTAAATTTTGCAGACTCCAAGACGCCCGGCGAGGCCTCAGGCAGGTACCTCGCGAGGCAAAAAACGGCAGCGAGCCCCTCGAGCTAAGTTGTTCCTATGCACAAGCACGTAGCCGCAACACCACAACACAGCATGGGAATAATAGAAATAGCATAATAATTAAGGGCAATAGTCCAGCACGCCCCCACGGGGCTCCATACTTCTCTCTCTCTCTCTACGCCGGAAAAGGAGATAAACAAAATAAACGTGGCATGCCCGGCGACGGCTCGTGAGGGGGGACTCACGACGCCCTCCTGAGCTCAATCAGACTCCTCCTCACGCTTCACCGAGGCACGACGGCGGGATGATCCGCTACCACCCTCGAAGCGAGCGTGGCGGCGCGATGGTTGATCACGGTCACCGCTGGAGGAGCTGTCACCAGAGGGGGAGCCGCTGAAGCTTGGCGAGCTGCGGGCGCCGCCGGCGGCGGGCTCGCCTTCGTCCTCGTTGCGTCCGTCACCAGGTCCCAGCACCTGATCGCCGTCATCATCTTCAGGGCAGCACCCGACACGGCGGCCGTCTTCTCCAAACACCCTCACGTAGAGGGTCGCGTGGCCGTCAAACTTGAAGTGCAGGGTGCATCGCTGGACCAGGCCGCGCGCGCGGGCAAACGTCTGCCAGCCGCGGGCCAAGGCCACGTTTTCGTCGACGAAGGTCTCCACCAAGACCCAGGAAGCCCTGCTGCTGCAGCTGTCCGCCTGGAGCCAGAGGCCGCCAGGGGCGCCAGCCGGGAGTTCGCTGGCGAAGAAACGGGGAAGCTGGAGCCAGTTGCCAGCCGGATCCGCCGCCCACACGACAAACTCCGGCAGCACCTCTGCCGAGTGGAAGCGCGGCCTGGGAGGCCGCGCGGCCACAACGCGCCTTCCCTCACCCACCGGGCGGCCGTCACCGCGCGAAGGACCACCGCCGCGACCACGAGGAGCCACCGCAGGAGTCGCGGGTTGCTTGCGGGGGCGACCCCGGCCGCGCTTGGGCGGAGGGGAGCCAGGCCCTTCCCGACAAGCCCTTCCCTTCTCCACGGCCGAGAACCTCTTCGTCAGCGCCATGGGACACGGCGGGCAACTAGAGCAGGGACGAAGAAGAAGCAAGCGGGGGAAGGGAGATGTGAAGCGGGGGCCTGCGCCCTCCCGCATTTATAGCCCAAGGGAGGCCAACCGTCAGCCTCCACGATCGCAGGTAATCATGACTCTTTTTGCATGCAGCAGGGACTCGTCAAATCGGGCAGTTGCCGAGGCAGCGTGGGGAAGCGGAGACACCCACGTCCAATCAATCGCCATGGGGCGACCAAGGCCGCAGGCTGTGGGGCCCGTGGCGCTTCGCACTTGCCCTTTCACTTCGTCACTAAGCCAAGTCCGGGCGCGCCTCGGGCCCGGGGGCTACTGTCGGCGTTCTGGGAACGGGGGTCCCCAGACTTGCCTGCCTGCGGCCTGCGGCGTGGCTCAAGGGGTTGCCCAGTACGGCCCATCTTCACCAACGCAAGCTCAAGACCCTCGCGAGGGGCCAAGCCTCGCGGGGCGGACGACGCAAGGCTTCCTCAGGAACGGCCTCACCAGGCCGGCTCGCGAGGAGGCGGAGAGATCAAGGCAAGGGTACCTCGCGAGGTGCTCGTGACGCAAGCCATGACGATCGAGGCCAGGCAGGCGCCGGCCTGCGCAGTGTCCTTGTTTCCTCTTTGGTGCAAAGGGGGCAAGCGCAGGCGTGGAGTACCGAGGCATCAAGCAAAGGTTACCATTTCGGTGCAACGAGACCAAGACCAGTAGAGCGGCAGGACGGAGGTCACCGTGGAGCCCAAGATGGCGTCATCACCAGTGCCTTTGGCAGCCGAAGACCAACTTTAGTCAGGATAACTTGTACTAGATGTTCCCCTTCAAAATGGCCGTTGTTGGTGCCCTTCCCGCTCAATATTTGGGAAGAGGACCAGGGCCTCTATATATAGAGATAGCCACCACAGTAGAAAGGATCTGGATCTCACCCAGAGCCAACGGAGACAGAGCAATTCCTCTCCAAGCACACCACCACAAGAACACCCCTCGCGATGTTGTTCTTCCTCTGTACTGTTCATCATCAGCCCCTGAGGCAATCCACCACACCACACATTGGAGTAGGGTATTATACCACAACGGTGGCCCGAACCAGTATAAATCTTGTGTCCCTCGTGTTGTTCATCGTGTAGCTTAGATTCTCAGCGAGACGTTGGGAAGTGGAGCGGTTGGGGGAAGATCTTCGCGCGCACCCCAGAGTTCGAACCTTAAGGGTTTTGCCGGAACCCGATATCAGACAGGGGCCGGCCCCCCACCCAATTCGGATTGGGCTTGAGGGGGGCGCTCCCCCTCCTATGCCTCCCTCTCTTATCTCCCACTATGGCCCAATAAGGCCCATATACCTCCCGGGGGGTTCCGGTAACCTCCCAGTACTCCGGTATATGCCCGAACGCACCCGGAACCATTCCGACTTCCAAATATAGTCGTCCAATATATCAATCTTTATGTCTCGACCATTTCGAGACTCCTCGTCATGTCCGTGATCATATCCGGGACTCCGAACTACCTTTAGTACATAAAAACACATAAACTCATAATACCGATCGTCACCGAACGTTAAGCGTGCGAACCCTACGGGTTCGAGAACTATGTAGACATGACTGAGACACGTCTCCGGTCAATAACCAATAGCGGAACCTGGATGCTCATATTGGATCCCATATATTCTACGAAGATCTTTATCGGTCAAACCGCATAACAACATACGTTGTTCCCTTTGTCATCGGTATGTTACTTGCCCGAGATTCGATCGTCGGTATCTCAATACCTAGTTCAATATCGTTACCGGCAAGTCTCTTTACTCGTTCCATAATGCATCATCCCATAACTAACTCATTAGTCACATTGCTTGCAAGGCTTATAGTGAAGTGCATTACCGAGAGGGCCCGGAGATACCTCTCCGACAATCAGAGTGACAAATCCTAATCTCGATCTATGCCAACTCAACAAACACCATCGGAGACACCTGTAGAGCACCTTTATAATCACCCAGTTATGTTGTGACGTTTGGTAGCACACAAAGTGTTCCTCTGGTATTCGGGAGTTGCATAATCTCATAGTCATAGGAACATGTATAAGTCATGAAGAAAGCAATAGCAACATACTAAACGATCAAGTGCTAAGCTAACGGAATGGGTCAAGTCAATCACATCATTCCCTAATGATGTGATCCCGTTTATCAAATGACAACTCACGTCTATGGCTAGGAAACTTAACCATCTTTGATTAACGAGCTAGTCAAGTAGAGGCATACTAGTGACACTCTATTTGTCTATGTATTCACACATGTACTAAGTTCCCGGTTAATACAATTCTAGCATGAATAATAAACATTTATCATGATATATGGAAATATATAAATAACAACTTTATTATTGCCTCTAGGGCATATTTCCTTCAGCCTCCCACTTGCACTAGAGTCAATAATCTAGATTACATTGTAATGATTCTAACACCCATGGAGTCTTGGTACTGATCATGTTTTGCTCATGAGAGAGGCTTAGTCAAAGGGTCTGCAACATTTAGATCCGTATGTATCTTGCAAATCTCTATGTCCCCTTCCGACACTTGATGATGGATGGAATTGAAGCGTCTCTTGATGTGATTGGTTCTCTTGTGAAATCTGGATTCCTTTGCCAAGGCTATGGCTCCAGTATTGTCACAAAAGATTTTCATTGGACCCGATGCACTAGGTATGACACCTAGATCGGATATGAACTCCTTCATCTAGACTCCTTCATTTGCTGCTTCTGAAGCAGCTATGTACTCCGCTTCACACGTAGATCCCGCCATGACGCTTTGCTTAGAACTACACCAACTTACAGCTCCACCGTTCAATATAAATATGTATCCGGTTTGTGACTTAGAGTCATCCGGATCAGTGTCAAAGCTTGCATCGACGTAACCATTTGCGACGAGCTCTTTGTCACCTCCATAAACGAGAAACATATCCTTAGTCCTTTTTAGGTATTTCAGGATGTTCTTGACCGCTGTCCAATGATCCACTCCTGGATTACTTTGGTACCTCCCTGCTAAACTAATAGCAAGGCACACATCAGGTCTGGTACACAGCATTGCATACATGATAGAGCCTATGGCTGAAGCACAGGGAACATCTTTCATTTTCTCTCTATCTTCTGCAGTGGTCGGGCATTGAGTCTGACTCAACTTCACACCTTGTAACACAGGCAAGAACCCTTTCTTTGCTTGATCCATTTTGAACTTCTTCAAAACTTTATCAAGGTATGTGCTTTGTGAAAGTCCAATTAAGCGTCTTGATCTATCTCTATAGATCTTAATGCCCAATATATAAGCAACTTCACCGAGGTCTTTCATTGAAAAACTCTTGTTCAAGTATCCTTTTATGCTATCCAGAAATTCTATATCATTTCCAATCAATAATATGTCATCCACATATAATATTAGAAATTCTACAGAGCTCCCACTCACTTTCTTGTAAATACAGGCTTCTTCAAAAGTCTGTATAAAACCATATGCTTTGATCACACTATCAAAACGTTTATTCCAACTCCGAGAGGCTTGCACCAGTCCATAAATGGATCGCTGGAGCTTGCACACTTTGTTAGCATCCTTTGGATTGATAAAACCTTCGGGTTGCATCATATACAACTCTTCTTCCAGAAATCCATTCAGGAATGCAGTCTTTACATCTATTTGCCAAATTTCATAATCATAAAATGCAGCAATTGCTAACATGATTCAGACAGACATAAGCATCGCTACGGGTGAGAAGGCCTCATCGTAGTCAACTCCTTGAACTTGTCGAAAACCTTTCGCAACAAGTCGAGCTTTGTAGACAGTAACATTACCGTCAGCGTCAGTCTTCTTCTTGAAGATCCATTTATTCTTGATGGCTTGCCGATCATCGGGCAAGTCAACCAAAGTCCACACTTTGTTCTCATACATGGATCCCATCTCAGATTTCATGGCCTCAAGCCATTTCGCGGAATCTGGGCTCATCATCGCTTCCTCATACTTCGTATGTTCGTCATGGTCAAGTAACATGACCTCTAGAACAGGATTACCGTACCACTCTGGTGCGGATCTTACTTTGGTTGACCTACAAGGTTCGGTAGTAACTCGATCTGAAGTTTCATGATCATTATCATCAGCTTCCTCACTAATTGGTGTAGGGATCACAGGAACTAATTTCTGTGATGAACTACTTTCCAATAAGGGAGAAGGTACAGTTACCTCATCAAGTTCTAGTTTCCTCCCACTCACTTCTTTCGAGAGAAACTCCTTCTCTAGAAAGGATCCATTCTTAGCAACGAATGTCTTGCCTTCGGATCTGTGATCGAAGGTGTGCCCAACAGTTTCCTTTGGGTATCCTATGAAGACACATTTCTCCGACTTGGATTCGAGCCCAAAACTTTTAGAAACGACAACTTTGGTTTCTTCCCAAACCACAGTTCATAAGGCGTCGTCTCAACGGATTTAGATGGTGCCCTATTTAACGTGAATGCAGCTGTCTCTAAAGCATAACCCCAAAACGATAGCAGTAAATCAGTAAGAGACATCATAGATCGCACCATATCTAATACCGTGCGGTTACGACGTTCGGACACACCATTACGCTGTGGTGTTCCGGGTGGTGTCAGTTGTGAAACTATTCCGCATTCAAATGAAGACCAAACTCGTAACTCAAATATTCTCCTCCACGATTAGATCATAGAAACTTTATTTTCTTGTTACGATGATTTTCCACTTCACTTTGAAATTCTTTGAACTTTTCAAATGTTTCAGACTTATGTTTCATCAAGTAGATATACCCATATCTGCTCAAATCATCTGTGAAGGTGAGAAACTAACGATACCCGCCGCGTGCCTCAATATTCATCGGACCACATACATCAGTATGTATGATTTCCAACAAATCTGTTGCTCGCTCCATTGTTCCGGAGAACGGAGTTTTAGTCATCTTGCCCATGAGGCACGATTCGCAAGTACCAAGTGATTCCAAAAGTCCATCAGAATGGAGTTTCTTCATGCGCTTTACACCAATATGACCCAAACGGCAGTGCCACAAATAAGTTGCACTATCATTATCAACTCTGCATCTTTTGGCTTCAATATTATGAATATGTGTGTCACTACTATCAAGATTCAATAAAAATAGACCACTCTTCAAGGGTGCATGACCATAAAAGATATTACTCATATAAATAGAACAACCATTATTCTCAGATTTAAATGAATAACAGTCTCGCATCAAACAAGATCCAGATATAATGTCCATGCTCAACGCTGGCACCAAATAACAATTATTCAGGTCTAAAACTAATCCCGAAGGTAGAGGTAGAGGTAGCGTGCCGACCGCGATCACATCGACTTTGGAACCATTTCCCACGTGCATCGTCACCTTGTCCTTAGCCAATCTTTGCTTAATCCGTAGTCCCTGTTTCGAGTTGCAAATATTAGCAACAGAACCAGTATCAAATACCCAGGTGCTACTGCGAGCATTAGTAAGGTACACATCAATAACATGTATATCACATATACCTTTGTTCACCTTGCCATCCTTCTTATCCGCCAAATACTTGGGGCAGTTCCGCTTCTAGTGACCAGTCCCTTTGAAGTAGAAGCACTCAGTCTCAGGCTTAGGTCCAGACTTGGGCTTCTTCACTTGAGCACCAACTTGCTTGCCATTCTTCTTGAAGTTCCCTTTCTTCCCTTTACCCTTTTTCTTGAAACTGGTGGTCTTGTTGACCATCAACACTTGGTGCTCCTTCTTGATTTCTACCTCTGTAGCCTTTAGCATTGCGAAGAGCTCGGGAATTGTCTTGTTCATCCCTTGCATATTATAGTTCATCACGAAGCTCTTGTAGCATGGTGGAAGTGATTGAAGAATTCCGTCAATGACAGTATCATCAGGAAGATTAACTCCCAGCTAAATCAAGTGGTTGTTATACCCAGACATTTTGAGTATATGTTCACTCACAGAACTATTCTCCTCCATCTTGCAGCTATAGAACTTATTGGAGACTTCATATATCTCAATCTAGTCATTTGCTTGAAATATTAACTTCAACTCCTGGAACATCTCATATGTGTTGGAAATATGCCCTAGAGGCAATAATAAATGGTTATTATTATATTTCCTTGTTCATGATAATTGTCTATTGTTCATGCTATAATTGTATTACCCGGAAGCCGTAATACATGTGTGAAAACATAGACCACAACATGTCCCTAGTGAGCCTCTAGTTGACTAGCTTGTTGATCAATAGATGGTTATGGTTTCCTGACCATGGACATTAGATGTCGTTGATAACGGGATCACATCATTAGGAGAATGATGTGATGGACAAGACCCAATCCTAAGCATAGCACAATATCGTGTAGTTCGTTTGCTAAGAGCTTTTCTAATGTCAAGTATCATTTCCTTAGACCATGAGATTGTGCAACTCTCGGATACCGTAGGAATGCTTTGGTTGTACCAAACGTCACAACGTAACTGGGTGGCTATAAAGGTGCACTACAAGTATCTCCGAAAGTGTCTGTTGGGTTGGCACTAATCGAGACTGGGATTTGTCACTCCGTATGACGGAGAGGTATCTCTGGGACCACTCGGTAATGCATCATCATAATGAGCTCAATGTGAATAAGGAGTTGGTCACGGGATCATGCATTACAGAACGAGTTAAGAGACTTGCCGGTAACAAGATTGAACGAGGTATTGGGATACCGACGATCGAATCTCGGGCAAGTAACATACCGGTGGACAAATGGAATTGTATACGGGATTGATTAAATCCCCGACATCGTGGTTCATCCGATGAGATCATCGTGGAACATGTGGGAGCCAACATGGGTATCCAGATCCCACTGTTGGTTATTGGCCGGAGAGATGTCTCGGTCATGTCTGCATGATTCCCGAACCCGTAGGGTCTACACACTTAAGGTTCGATGATGCTAGAGTTGTTATGGGAAATAGTATGTGGTTACCGAATGTTGTTCGGAGTCCTGGATGAGATCCCGGACATCACGAGGAGTTCCGGAATGGTTCAGAGATGAAGATTTATATATGGGAAGTCCTTATTCGGTCGCCGGAAGTGTTCGGGGGTTTACCGGTATTGTACCGGGACCACCGAAGGGGTTCCGGGGGTCCACCTGCCCCGGAGGGCCCTATGGGCTGAATATGGAGGGGAACCAGCCCCTAGGTGGGCTGGGCGCCAACTCCCCCCCAGGGCCCATGTGCCTAGGGCTGGGGGAAACCCTAAGGGGGGCGCCCCACCTAGCTTGGGGGTAAGCCTCCCCCTTGGCCGCCCCCCCTCTAGATGCATCTGGAGGGGGTCGGCCCCCTCTCCCTTGCCCCTAAAAATAGTGGGGGGGAGGGCTGCCGCACCCCCTTCCCCTGGCGCAGCCCCTCCCTCCCCAACACCTCCTCCTCCTCCGTAGAGCTTGGCGAAGCCCTACAGAAATACCACAAGCTCCACCACCACGCCGTCGTGCTACCAGAGCTCTCCCTCAACTTCTCCTCTCCCCTTGCTGGATCAAGAAGGAGGAGACGTCCTCGGGCTGTACGTGTGTTCAACGCGGAGGCACCGTCCGTTCGGTGCTAGATCGGATCTTCGGCGATTTGAGTCGCCGCGAGTACGACTCCATCATCCGCGTTCTAGTAACGCTTCCGCTTAGCGATCTTCAAAGGTATGAATATGCACTTTCTCTCTCTCTCTTGTTGCTAGAATCTCATAGATGGATCTTGGTGATACATAGGAAAAGTTTGAATTATTGCTACGTTTCCCAACAGTGGCATCATGAGCTAGGTCTATGCGTAGATTCTATGCACGAGTAGAACACAAGTAGTTGTGGGCGATGGTTTGTTCAATTTGCTTACCATTACTAGTCTTATCTTGATTTGGCGGCATTGTGGGATGAAGCGGCCCGGACCGACCTTACACGTACGCTTACGTGAGACAGGTTCCACCAACTGACATGCACCTGTTGCATAAGGTGGCTAGTGGGTGTCTGTCTCTCCCACTTTAGTCGAATCGGATTCGATGAAAAGGGTCCTTATGAAGGGTAAATAGCAATTGGCATATCACCGTTGTGTCTTTTGCGTAGGTAAGAAACGTTCTTGCTAGAAACCCATAGCAGCCACGTAAAACATGCAACAACAATTAGAGGACGTCTAACTTGTTTTTCTAGGGTATGCTATGTGATATGATATGGCCAAAAGAATGTGATGAATGATATATGTGATGTATGAGATTGATCATGTTCTTGTAATAGGAATCACGACTTGCATGTCGATGAGTATGACAACCGGCAGGAGCCATAGGAGTTGTCTTAATTTATTGTATGACATGCGTGTCATTGAAAATGCCATGTAATTACTTTACTTTATTGCTAACCGTTAGCCATAGTAGTAGAAGTAATAGTTGGCGAGACAACTTCATGAAGACATGATGATGGAGATCATGGTGTCATGCCGGTGATGAAGGTGATCATGTCGCGCCTCAAAGATGGAGATCAAAGGCGCAAGATGATATTGGCCATATCATGTCACTTTATGATTTGCATGTGATGTTTGTCATGTTTACACCTTATTTGCTTAGAACGACGGTAGCATAAATAAGATGATCCCTCACTAAAATTTCAAAAAAAGTGTTCCCCCTAACTGTGCACCGTTGCGAAAGTTCGTTGTTTTGAAGCACCACATGATGATCGGGTGTGATAGATTCTAACGTTCGCATACAATGGGTGTAAGCCAGATTTACACATGCAAAACACTTAGGTTGACTTGACGAGCCTAGCATGTACAGACATGGCCTCGGAACACAAGAGACCGAAAGGTCGAACATGAGTCCTATAGTAGATATGATCAACATGAAGATGTTCACAGATGATGACTAGTCCGTCTCACATGATGATCGGACATGGCCTAGTTCACCCGGATCATGTATCACTTAGATGACTAGAGGGATGTCTATCTGAGTGGGAGTTCATTAAATAATTTGATTAGATGAACTTAATTATCATGAACATAGTCTAAAATATCTTTAAAATATGTCTTGTAGATCAAATGGCCCACGCTAATGTTGCCCTCAACTTCAACGTGTTCCTAGAGAAAACCAAGCTGAAAGACGATGTTAGCAACTATACGGACTGGGTCCGAAACTTGAGGATCATCCTCATAGCTGCCAAGAAAGCATATGTCCTTGAAGCACCGCTAGGTGACACACCCATTTTCCCAGCAACTCAAGACGTTATGAACGCCTGGCAGTCACTTAGTGATGATTACTCCCTGGTTTAGTGCGGCATGCTTTACAGCTTAGAACCGGGGCTCCAAAAATGTTTTCAGCAGCACGGAGCATATGAGATGCTACAAGAGCTGAAAATGGTTTTCCAAGCTCATGCCTGGGTCGAGAGATATGAAGTCTCCGACAAGTTCTATAGTTGTAAGATGGAGGAAAACAGTTCTGTCAGTGAGCACATACTCACCATGTCTGGGTTGCACAACCGTTTGTCTCAGCTGGCAGTTAATCTTCCAGATGACTCGGTCATTGACAGGATCCTCCAGTCGCTCCCACCTAGCTACAAGAGCTTTGTGATGAACTACAATATGCAAGGGATGGAGAAGTCCATTCCTGAGTTATATTCAATGCTGAAATCAGCGGAGGTGGAAATCAAAAAGGAACATCAAGTGTTGATGGTGAATAAGACCACTAGTTTCAAGAAAGGCAAGGGTAAAAAGAACTTCAAGAAGGACGGCAAGGGAGTTGCCGCGCCCGGTAAATCAGTTGCCGGGAAGAAGCCAAACAATGAACCCAAGCCCGAGACTCAGTGCTTTTATTGCAAGGGAAATGGTCACTGGAAGCGGAACTGCCCCAAGTACTTAGCGGATAAGAAGGCCGGCAACACCAATGGTATATGTGGTATACATGTTATTGATGTGTACCTTACCAGCGCTCGTAGTAGCTCCTGGTTATTTGATAGCGGTGCGGTTGCTCATATTTGTAACTCAAAACAGGAGCTGCGGAATAAGCGAAGACTGGCGAAGGACGAGGTGACGATGCGCATCGGGAATGGTTCCAAGGTCGATGTGATCGCCGTCGGCACGCTACCTCTACATCTACCTACATGATTAGTTTTAAACCTCAATAATTGTTATTTAGTGCCAGCTTTGAGCATGAACATTGTATCTGGATCTCGTTTAATGCGAGATGGCTACTCATTTAAATCCGAGAATAATGGTTGTTCTATTTATATGAGAGACATGTTTTATGGTCATGCCCCGCTGGTCAATGGTTTATTTTTACTGAATCTCAAACGTGATGTTACACATATTCATAGTGTGAAGACCAAAAGATGTAAGGTTAATAATGATAGTCCCACATACTTGTGGCACTGCCGCCTTGGTCACATTGGTGTCAAACGCATGAAGAAACTCCATGCAGATGGACTTTTGGAGTCTTTTGATTATGAATCATTTGACACGTGCGAACCATGCCTCATGGGCAAAATGACCAAGACGCCGTTCTCCGGAACAATGGAGCGAGCAATCAACTTGTTGGAAATAATACATACTGATGTGTGCGGTCCAATGAGCGTTGAGGCTCGCGGTGGCTATCGTTATGTTCTCACCCTCACTGATGACTTAAGTACATATGGGTATGTCTACTTAATGAAACACAAGTCTGAGACCTTTGAAAATTTCAAGGAATTTCAGAGTGAGGTGGAGAATCAACGTGACAGGAAAATAAAGTTCTTACAATCAGATCGTGGAGGAGAATATTTGACTCACGAGTTTGGTACGCACTTAAGGAAATGTGGAATTGTTTCACAACTCACGCCGTCGAACACCTCAGCATAATGGTGTGTCCGAACATCGTAATCGCACTCTATTGGATATGGTGCGATCTATGATGTCTCTTACCGATTTACCGCTATCATTTTGGGGTTATGCTTTAGAGACAGCCGCATTCACTTTAAATAGGGCACTGTCTAAATCCGTTGATACGACACCGTATGAATTATGGTTTAGGAAGAAACCTAAGCTGTCGTTTCTAAAAGTTTGGGGATGCGATGCTTATGTCAAGAAACTTCAACCTGAAAAGCTCGAACCCAAGTCGGAAAAATGCGTCTTCATAGGATAGCCTAAGGAAACCATTGGGTATACCTTCTACCTCAGATCCAAAGGCAAGATCTTTGTTGCCAAGAATGGATCCTTTCTGGAGAAAGAGTTTCTCTCAAAAGAAGTAAGTGGGAGGAAAGTAGAACTTGATGAAGTATTGCCTCTTGAACCGGAAAGTAGCGCAGCTCAGGAAGATGTTTCTGTGGTGCCTGCACCGACTAGAGAGGAAGTTAATGATGATGATCAAGGAACTTCGGATCAAGTTGCTGCTGAACTTCGTAGGTCCACAAGGGCATGTTCCGCACCAGAGTGGTACGGCAACCCTGTCCTGGAAATCATGTTGTTGGACAACGGTGAACCTTCGAGCTATGAAGAAGCGATGGCGGGCCCGGATTCCAACAAATGGCTTGAAGCCATGAAATCCAAGATAGGATCCATGTATGAAAACAAAGTATGGACTTTGACAGACTTGCCCGATGATCGACAAGCCATAGAAAATAAATGGATCTTTAAGAAGAAGACTTACGCGGATGGTAATGTGACCGTCTATAAGGCTCGGCTTGTCGCTAAGGGTTATCGACAAGTTCAAGGGGTTGACTACGATGAGACCTTCTCACCTGTAGCAAAGCTGAAGTCCGTCCGAATCATGTTACCAGTTGCCGCATTCTATGATTATGAGATATGGCAAATGGATGTCAAAACGTCATTCCTTAACGGTTTCCTTAAGGAAGAATTGTATATGATGCAGCCGGAAGGCTTTGTCGATCCTAAGAATGCTGACAAGGTGTGCAAGCTCCAGCGCTCCATCTATGGGCTGGTGCAAGCATCTCGGAGTTGGAACATTCGCTTTAATGAAATGATCAAAGCGTTTGGGTTTATGCAGACTTATGGAGAAGCCTGCGTTTACAAGAAAGTGAGTGGGAGCTCTGTAGCATTTCTCATATTATATGTGGATGAGATACTATTGATGGGAACTGATATAGAACTTTTGGAAAGCATAAAGGCCTACTTGAATAAGTGTTTTTCAATGAAGGGCCTTGGAGAAGCTGCTTACATATTAGGCATCAAGATCTATAGAGATAGATCGAGACGCCTCATCGGTCTTTCACAAAGCACATACCTTGATAAGATATTGAAGAAGTTCAATATGGATCAGTCCAAGAAGGGGTTCTTGCCTGTATTGCAAGGTGTGAAATTGAGCACGGCTCAATGCCCGACCTTGGCAGAAGATAGAGAAAAGATGAGTGTCATCCCCTATGCCTCAGCCGTAGGGTCTATTATGTATGCCATGTTGTGTACCAGACAAGATGTGAACCTTGCCATAAGTTTGGTAGGGAGGTACCAAAGTAATCCCGACATGGAACACTGGACAGCGGTCAAGAATATCCTAAAGTACGTGAAAAGGACTAAGGATATGTTTCTCGTTTATGGAGGTGACGAAGAGCTCGTCGTAAAGGGTTACGTCGATGCTAGCTTCGACACAGATCTGGATGACTCCAAGTCACAAACCGGATACGTGTACATTTTGAATGGTGGGGCAGTCAGCTGGTGCAGTTGCAAGCAAAGCATCGTGGCGGTATCTACATGTGAAGCGGAGTACATGGCAGCCTCGGAGGTAGCACATGAAGCAATCTGGATGAAGGAGTTCATTACCGACCTAGGAGTTATTCCCAATGCGTCGGGCCCGATGACTCTCTTCTATGACAACACTGGAGCTATTGCCCTTGCCAAGGAGCCCAGGTTTCACAAGAAGACCAGGCATATCAAGCGTCGCTGCAACTCTATTCGTGAAAATGTTCAAGATGGAGACATAGATATTTGAAAAGTGCATACGGATCTGAATGTCGCAGATCCGTTGACTAAACCTCTTCCACGAGCAAAACATGATCAACACCAAAACTCTATGGGTGTTCGATTCATCACAATGTAACTAGATTATTGACTCTAGTGCAAGTGGGAGACTGTTGGAAGTATGCCCTAGAGGCAATAATAAAATGGTTATTATTATATTGCCTTGTTCATGATAATTGTCTATTATTCATGCTATAATTGTATTAACCGGAAACCGTAATACATGTGTGAATACATAGACCACAACATGTCCCTAGTGAGCCTCTAGTTGACTAGCTCGTTGATCAATAGATGGTTATGGTTTCCTGACCATGAACATTAGATGTCGTTGATAACGGGATCACATCATTAGGAGAATGATGTGATCGATAAGACCCAATCCTAAGCATAGCACAAGATCGTGTAGTTCGTTTGCTAAGAGCTTTTCTAATGTCAAGTATCATTTCCTTAGACCATGAGATTGTGCAACTCTCGGATACCGTAGGAATGCTTTGGGTGTACCAAACGTCACAACGTAACTGGGTGGCTATAAAGGTGCACTACAGGTATCTCCGAAAGTGTCTGTTGGGTTGGCACGAATCGAGACTGGGATTTGTCACTCCATATGACGGAGAGGTATCTCTGGGCCCACTCAATAATGCATCATCATAATGAGCTCAATGTGACTAAGGAGTTGGTCACGGGATCATGCATTACGGAACGAGTAAAGAGACTTGCCGGTAACGAGATTGAACGAGGTATTGGGATACCGACGATCGAATCTCGGGCAAGTAACATACCGGTGGACAAAGGGAATTGTATACGGGATTGATTGAATCCCCGACATCATGGTTCATCCGATGAGATCATCGTGTAACATGTGGGAGCCAACATGGGTATCTAGATCTCTCTATTGGTTATTGGCCGGAGAGATGTCTCGGTCATGTCTGCATGATTCCCGAACCCGTAGGGTCTACACACTTAAGGTTCGGTGACGCTAGAGTTGTTATGGGAAATAGTATGTGGTTACCAAATGTTGTTCTTAGTCCCGAATGAGATCCCGGACATCACGAGGAGTTCCGGAATGGTCCGGAGATGAAGATTTATATATGGGAAGTCCTTATTCGGTCGCCGGAAGTGTTCAGGGGTTTACCGGTATTGTGCCGGGACCACCGAAGGGGTTCCGGGGGTCCACCGGGAGGGTCCACCTGCCCCGGAGGGCCCTATGGGCTGAATATGGAGGGGAACCAGCCCCTAGGTGGGCTAGGCGCCAACTCCCCCCTAGGGCCCATGCGCCTAGGGTTGGGGGAAACCCTAAGGGGGGCACCCCCACCTAGCTTGGGGGGCAAGCCTCCCCCTTGCCCCCCCCCCCTCTAGATGCATCTGGAGGGGGCCGGCCCCCTCTCCCTTGCCCCTATAAATAGTGGGGGTGGGAGGGCTACCGCACCCCTTCCCCTGGCGCAGCCCCTCCCTCCCCAACACCTCCTCCTCCGTAGAGCTTGGCGAAGCCTTGTAGAAATACCACAAGCTCCACCACCACGCCGTCGTGCTGCCGGAGCTCTCCCTCAACTTCTCCTCTCCCCTTGCTGGATCAAGAAGGAGGAGACGTCCCCGGGCTGTATGTGTGGTTAACGCGGAGGCGCCGTCCGTTCGGCACTAGATCAGATCTTCCGCGATTTGAATCGCCGCGAGTACGACTCCATCATCCGCGTTCTAGTAACGCTTCCGCTTAGCGATCTTCAAAGGTATGAAGATGCACTTCCTCTCCCTCTCTCTCTCTCTTGTTGCAAGAATCTCCTAGATGGATCTTGGTGATACGTAGGAAAATTTTGAATTATTGTTACGTTCCCCAACAATATGCTCCATGACGTTCAAAACGTTGTTGAAGTCCCGGTTCTAAGCCGTAAAGCATGGCACACTGAACTATCGAGTAGTCATCAGCTTTGCTCTGCCAGACGTTCACAAAGTCCAACGTTGTTCCTGCAGCGGGTCTTGCACCTAGCGGTGCTTCCAGGACGTAATTCTTCTGTGCAGCAATGAGGATAATCCTCAAGTTACGGACCCAGTCCGTGTAATTGCTACCATCATCTTTCAACTTAGCTTTCTCAAGGAACGCATTAAAATTCAAAGGAACAGTAGCACGGGCCATTGATCTACAACAACATAGACATGCAAAATACTATTAGGTACTGAGTTCATGATAAATTAAAGTTCAGTTAATCATATTACTTAAGAAATCCCACTTAGATAGACATCCCTCTAATCATCTAAGTGATCACGTGATCCAAATCAACTAAACCATGTCCGATCATCACGTGAGATGGAGTAGTTTTCAATGGTGAACATATCTACTATATGATTCACGCTCGACCTTTCGGTCTCAGTGTTCCGAGGCCATATCTACATATGCTAGGCTCGTCAAGTTTAACCAGAGTATTCTGCGTGTGCAAAACTGGCTTGCACCCGTTGTATGTGAACGTAGAGCTTATCACACCAGATCATCACGTGGTGTCTCGGCACGACGAACTTTCGCAACGGTGCATACTCAGGGAGAACACTTGTACCTTGAAATTGTTGGAAATATGCCCTAGAGGCAATAATAAAATGGTTATTATTGTATTTCCTTGTTCATGATAATTGTCTAATGTTCATGCTATAATTGTATTAACTGGAAACCGTAATACATGTGTGAATACATAGACCACAACATGTCCCTAGTAAGCCTCTAGTTGACTAGCTCGTTGATCAATAGATGGTTATGGTTTCCTGACCATGGACATTGGATGTCATTGATAATGGGATCACGTCATTAGGAGAATGATGTGATGGACAAGACCCAATCCTAAGCATAGCACAAGATCGTGTAGTTCGTCTGCTAAGAGCTTTTCTAATGTCAAGTATCGTTTCCTTAGACCATAAGATTGTGCAACTCCCGGATACTGTAGGAATGCTTTGGGTGTACCAAACGTCACAACGTAACTGGGTGGCTATAAAGGTGCACTACAGGTATCTCCGAAAGTGTCTGTTGGGTTGGCACGAATCGAGACTGGGATTTGTCACTCCGTATGACGGAGAGGTATCTCTGGGCCCACTCGGTAATGCATCATCATAATGAGCTCAATGTGACTAAGGAGTTAGCCACGGGATCATGCTTTACGGAACGAGTAAAGAGACTTGCCGGTAACAAGATTGAACGAGGTATTGGGATACCGACGATCGAATCTCGGGCAAGTAACATACCGATGGACAAAGGGAATTGTATACGGGATTACTTGAATCCTCGAAATCGTGGTTCATCCGATGAGATCATCGAGGAGCATGTGGGAGCCAACATGGGTATCCAGATCCCGCTGTTGGTTATTGACCGGAGAGTCATCTCGGTCATGTCTGCGTGTCTCCCGAACCCGTAGGGTCTACACATTTAAGGTTCGGTAACGCTAGGGTTGTAGAGATATTAGTATGCGGTAACCCGAAAGTTGTTCGGAGTCCCGGATGAGATCCCGGACATCACGAGGAGTTCCGGAATGGTCCGGAGGTGAAGATTTGTATATAGGAAGTCCAGTTTCGGCCACCGGGAAAGTTTCGGGGTCACCGGTATTGTACTGGGACCACCGGAAGGGTCCCGGGGGTCCATCGGGTGGGGCCACCTATCCCGGAGGGCCCCATGGGCTGAAGTGGGAAGGGAACCAGCCCCTGGTGGGCTAGTGCGCCCCCCATGGGCCTCCCCTTGCGCCTAGGGTTGGAAACCCTGGGGTGGGGGCGCCCCACCTGACTTGGGGGGCAAGTTCCCCTTGGCCGCCGCCCCCCCTTGAGATGGGATCTCTAGGGGCCGGCGCCCCCCCAGGGCCCCTATATAAAAGGGGGAGGGAGGGCAGCGCACCCAAGCCCCTGGCGCCTCCCTCTCCCCCCGTAACACCTCTTCCTCTCGCTGAGCTTGGCGAAGCCCTGCCGAGATCCCCACTGCTTCCACCACCACGCCGTCGTGCTGCTGGATCTCCATCAACCTCTCCTTTCCCCTTGCTGGATCAAGAAGGAGGAGACGTCTCTCCCAACCATACGTGTTGAATGCGGAGGTGCCGTCCGTTCGGCGCTAGGATCATCGGTGATTTGGATCACGACAAGTACGACTCCATCAACCCCGTTCTCTTGAACGCTTCCGCTCGTGATCTACAAGGGTATGTAGATGCACTCATCTCTCTCGTTGCTAGATGACTCCATAGATTGATCTTGGTGATGCGTAGAAAATTTTAAATTTATGCTTCGATCCCCAACAGTGGCATCATGAGCTGGGTCTATGCGTAGAATCTATGCATGAGTAGAACACAAAGTAGTTGTGGGCGATGATTTGTTCAATTTGCTTGTTGTTACTAGTCTTATCTTGATTCGGCGGCATTGTGGGATGAAGCAGCCCGGACCGACCTTACACGTACTCTTACGTGAGACAGGTTCCACCGACTGACATGCACTTGATGCATAAGGTGGCTAGCGGGTGTCTGTCTCTCCCACTTTAGTCAGATCGGATTCGATGAAGAGGGTCCTTACGAAGGGTAAATAGCAATTGGCATATCACCGTTGTGGCTTTTGCGTAGGTAAGAAACGTTCTTGCTAGAAACCCATATCAGCCACGTAAAACATGCAACAACAATTAGAGGACGTCTAACTTGTTTTTGCAGGGTATGCTATGTGATGTGATATGGCCAAAAGGATGTGATGAATTATATATATGTGATGTATGAGATTGATCATGTTCTTGTAATAGGAATCACGACTTGCATGTCGATGAGTATGACAACCGGCAGGAGCCATAGGAGTTGTCTTAATTTATTGTATGACCTGCATGTCAATGAAAAACGCAATGTAATTACTTTACTTTATTGCTAACCGTTAGCCATAGTAGTAGAAGTAATAGTTGGCAAGATAACTTCATGAAGACACGATGATGGAGATCATGACGATGGAGATCATGGTGTCATGCCAGTGACGAAGGTGATCATGCCGCGCCTCGAAGATGGAGATCAAAAGGCGCAAGATGATACTGGCCATATCATGTCACTTTATGATTTGCATGTGATGTTTGTCATGTTTACATCTTATTTGCTTAGAACGACGGTAGCATAAATAAGATGATCCCTCACTAAAATTTCAAGAGATGTGTTCCCCCTAACTGTGCACCGTTGCGAAGGTTCGTTGTTTCAAAGCACCACGTGATGATCGGGTGTGATAGATTCTAATGTTCGCATACAACGGGAGTAAGCCAGATTTACACATGCGAAACACTTAGGTTGACTTGACGAGCCTAGCATGTACAGACATGGCCTCGGAACACAAGAGACCGAAAGGTCGAACATGAGTCGTATAGAAGATACGATCAACATGGAGATGTTCACCGATGATGACTAGTCCGTCTCACGTGATGATCGGACACGGCCTAGTTGACTCGGATCATGTATCACTTAGATGACTAGAGGGATGTCTATCTGAGTGGGAGTTCATTAAATAATCAGATGAACTTAATTGTCATGAACATAGTCAAAAGGTCTTTGCAAATTATGTCGTAGCTTACGCTTTAGTTCTACTAAGATATGTTCCTAGAGAAAATTTAGTTGAAAGTTGATAGTAGCAATTATGCGGACTGGGTCCGTAAACTGAGGATTGTCCTCATTGCTGCACAGAAGGCTTATGTCCTTAATGCACCGCTCGGTGTGCTGAACCTCGAGCGTGGTTTGTGGATGTTGCGAACATCTAACATACACGTTTTGATGACTACGTGATAGTTCAGTGCGTAATGCTAACGGTTTAGAATTGAGGCGCCAAAGACGTTTTTGAAACGTCGCAGAACATATGAGATGTTCCAAAGACTGAAATTGGGATTTCAGACTAGTGCCCACGTCAAGAGGTATGAGACCTCTAACAAGTTTCTTAAGCCTGCAAACTAAGGGAGAAAAGCTCAATCGTTGAGCATGTGCTCAGATTGTCTGAGTACTGCAATCGCTTGAATCGAGTGGGAGTTAATCTTCCAGATGAGATAGTGATGGTTCTCCATAGTCACTGCCACCAAGCTATTAGAGCTTCGTGATGAACTATAACATATCAGGGATAGACATGATGATCCTTGAGCAACTCGCGATGTTTGACACCGTGAAAGTAGAAATCAAGTAGGAGCATCAATTGTTGATGGTTAGTAAAACCACTAGTTTCAAGAAGGGCAAGGGAAAGAAGGGATACTTCATGAACCGGCAAATCAGTTGATGCTCCAGCGAAGAAACCCAAGGTTGAACCCAAACCCGAGACTAAGTGCTTCTGTAATGAGGGGAACAGTCACTGAAGCAGAACTACCCTAGATACTTGGTAGATGAGAAGGCAGGCAAGGTTGACAGAAGTATATTGGATATACATTATATTAATGTGTACTTTACTAGTACTCCTAGTAGCACTAGGGTATTAGATACCGGTTCGGTTGCTAAGTGTTGGTAACTCGAAATAAAAGGCTACGGAATAAACGGAGACTAGCTAAAGGTGAGATGACGATATGTGTTGGAAGTGTTTCCAAGGTTGATATGATCAAGCATCGCATGCTCCCTCTACCATCGAGATTGGTGTTAAACCTAAATAATTGTTATTTGGTGTTTGCGTTGAGCGTAGACATGATTGGATTATGTTTATCGCAGTACGATAATTCGTTTAAGGAGAATAATGGTTACTCTGTTTATTTGAGTAATACCTTCAATGGTCTTGCACCTAAAATGAATGGTTTATTGAATCTCGATCGTAGTGATACACATGTTCATGCCAAAAGATATAAGATAGTAATGATAGTACCACATACTTGTGGCACTGCCATTTGAGTCATATTGGTATAAAACGCATAAAGAAGCTCCATGTTGATGGATCTTTGGACTCACTTGTTTTTGAAAAGATTGAGACATGCGAACCATGTCTATTGGTAGATATGCATGAAGAAACTCCATACAGATGGATCGTTTGAATTCACTTGATTTTGAATCACTTGAGACATGCAAATCATAACACATGGGCAAGATGACTGAAAGGCCTCGTTTTCAGTAAGATGGAACAAGAGAGCAACTTGTTGGTAGTAATACATTTGATGTGTGCAGTCCAATGAGTGCTGAGGCACGCAGTGGATATCGTTATGTTCTTATTTCACAGATGATTTGAGTAGATGCTAAGTGTATTTACTTGATGAAACACAAGTCTGAATTATTGAAAGGTTCAAGTAATTTCAGAGTGAAGTTGAAGATCGTCGTGACAAGAGGATAAAATGTCTGTGATTTGATCATAGAGATGAATATCTGAGTTACAAGTTTGGCACACAATTAAGACATCGTGGAAATTGTTTCACAACTAATACCGCCTGGAACACCATAGTGTGATGGTGTGTCCGAACAACATAATTGCACCCTATTGGATATGGTGCATACCATGATGTCTCTTATCAAATTACCACTATCGTTTATGGGTTAGGCATTAGAGACAACCGCATTCACTTTAATAGGGCACCACGTAATTCCGTTGAGATGACACCGTATGAAATATGGTTTAGAGAAACCTAAGCTATCGTTTATTAAAAGTTTGGGGCTGCGACGCTTATGTGAAAAAGTTTCAGGCTGATAAGCTCGAACCCAAAGCGGATAAATGCATCTTCATAGAATACCCAAAACAGTTGGGTATACCTCCTATTTTAGATCTGGAAGCAAAAGTGATTGTTTCTAGAAACGGGTCCTTTCTCGAGGAAAAGTTTCTCTTGAAAGAATTGAGTGGGAGAATGGTGGAGACTTGATGAGGTTATTGAACCATGACTTCAACTAGTGTGTAGCAAGGCACAAGAAGTTGTTCCTGTGGCACCTACACCAATTGAAGTGGAAGCTTATGATAGTGATCATGAAACTTCGGATCAAGTCACTACCAAACCTCGTAGGACGACAAGGATGCGTACTACTTCAGAGTGGTACGTAATCCTGTCTTGGAAGTCATGTTGCTAGACAACAATGAACCTACGAGCTATGGAGAAGCGATGGTGGGCCCGGATTCCGACGAATGGCTCGAGGCCATAAAATCCGAGAGAGGATCCATGTATAAAAAACAAAGTATAGACTTTGGAAGAACTACTTGATGGTCGTAAGGCTGTTGGGTGCAGATGGATTTTAAAAGGAAGACGGACAATGATGGTAAGTGTCACCATTAAGAAAGCTCGACTTGTCGTTAAGATGTTTTCCGACAAGTTCAAGGAGTTGACTGCGATGAGACTTTCTCACTCGTAGCGATGCTAAGAGTCTATTGGAATTATATTAGCAGTTACTGCATTATTTATGAAATCTTGCAGACAGGATGTAAAAAAACATTGTTTCCTCGACGATTTTCTTGAGGAAAGGTTGTATGTGATACAACCAGAAGGTTTTGTCAATCCTGAAAGATGCTAACAAGTATGCAAAGCTCCAGCAATCCTTCTAAGGACTGGAGTAAGCATCTCGGAGTTGGAATATACGCTTTGATGAGATGATCAAAGATTTTGGGTTTATACAAAGTTTATGAGAAACTTGTATTTCCAAAGAAGTGAGTGGGAGCAATATAGAATTTCTGATGAGTATATGTTGTTGACATATTGTTGATCGGAAATGATGTAGAACTTCTGGAAAGCGTCCAGGGTCATTTGAAAAGTGTTTTTCAATGGAAAACCTGGATTAAGCTACTTGAACATTGAGCATCAAGATCTATAAGGATAGATAAAAAACGCTTAATAGTACTTTCAAATGAATACATACCGTGACAAGATTTTGAAGGAGTTCAAAATAGATCAGCAAAGAAGGAGTTCTTGCCTGTGTTACAAGGTGTGAGTATTGAGTAAGACTCAAGACCTGACCACGGCAGAAGAGAGAGAAAGGACGAAGGTCGTCCCCTATGCTTTAGACGTAGGCTCTACAGTATGCTATGCTGTGTACCGCACCTGAAGTGTGCCTTGCCATGAGTCAGTCAAGGGGTACAAGAGTGATCCAGGAATGGATCACATGACAGCGGTTGAACTTATCCTTAGTAACTAGTGGACTAAGGAATTTTCTCGATTATGGAGGTGGTAAAAGAGTTCATCGTAAAGGGTTACGTCGATGCAAACTTTGACACTAATCCGGATGACTCTGAGTAGTAAACCGGATTTGTATAGTAGAGCGGTTATTTGGAATAGCTCCAAGTAGCGCGTGGTAGCTGCATCTACAAGATGACATAGAGATTTGTAAAGCACACACGGATCTGAAAGGTTCAGACCCGTTGACTAATAACCTCTCTCACAAGCGAGATATGAACAAACCCCATGGGTGTTGGATTCATTACAATCACATAGTGATGTGAACTAGATTATTGACTCTAGTGCAAGTGGGAGACTGTTGGAAATATGCCCTAGAGGCAATAATAAAATGGTTATTATTGTATTTCCTTGTTCATGATAATTGTCTATTGTTCATGCTATAATTGTATTAACTGAAAACCGTAATACATGTGTGAATACATAGACCACAACATGTCCCTAGTAAGCCTCTAGTTGACTAGCTCGTTGATCAATAGATGGTTATGGTTTCCTGACCATGGACATTGGATGTCATTGATAACGGGATCACATCATTAGGAGAATGATGTGATGGAAAATACCCAATCCTAAGCATAGCACAAGATCGTGTAGTTCGTCTGCTAAGAGCTTTTCTAATGTCAAGTATCGTTTCCTTAGACCATAAGATTGTGCAACTCCCGGATACTGTAGGAATGCTTTGGGTGTACCAAACGTCACAACGTAACTGGGTGGCTATAAAGGTGCACTACAGGTATCTCCGAAAGTGTCTGTTGGGTTGGCACGAATCGAGACTGGGATTTGTCACTCCGTATGACGGAGAGGTATCTCTGGGCCCACTCGGTAATGCATCATCATAATGAGCTCAATGTGACTAAGGAGTTAGCCACGGGATCATGCTTTACGGAACGAGTAAAGAGACTTGCCGGTAACAAGATTGAACGAGGTATTGGGATACCGACGATCGAATCTCGGGCAAGTAACATACCGATGGACAAAGGGAATTGTATACGGGATTACTTGAATCCTCGACATCGTGGTTCATCCGATGAGATCATCGAGGAGCATGTGGGAGCCAACATGGGTATCCAGATCCCGCTGTTGGTTATTGACCGGAGAGTCGTCTCGGTCATGTCTGCGTGTCTACCGAACTCATAGGGTCTACACACTTAAGGTTCGGTAATGCTAGGGTTGTAGAGATATTAGTATGCGGTAACCCGAACGTTGTTCGAAGTCCCGGATGAGATCCCGGACATCACGAGGAGTTCCGGAATGGTCCGGAGGTGAAGATTTGTATATAGGAAGTCCAGTTTCGGCCACCGGGAAAGTTTCGGGGTCACCGGTATTGTACCGGGACCACTGGAAGGGTCCCGGGGGTCCACCGGGTGGGGCCACCTATCCCGGAGGGCCCCATGGGCTGAAGTGGGAAGGGAACCAGCCCCTGGTGGGCTGGTGCGCCCCCCCCCCCATGGGCCTCCCCCTGCGCCTAGGGTTGGAAACCCTGGGGTGGGGGCGCCCCACCTGACTTGGGGGGCAAGTTCCCCTTGGCCGGCGCCCCCCCCTTGAGATGGGATCTCCAGGGGCCGGCGCACCCCCAGGGCCCCTATATCAAAGGGGGGAGGGAGGGCGGCGCACCCAAGCCCCTGGCGCCTCCCTCTCCCCCCGTAACACCTCTTCCTCTCGCTGAGCTTGGCGAAGCCGTGCCGAGATCCCCGCTGCTTCCACCACCACGCCGTCGTGCTGCTGGATCTCCATCAACCTCTCCTTTCCCCTTGCTGGATCAATAAGGAGGAGATGTCTCTCCCAACCGTACGGGTGTTGAACGCGGAGGTGCCGTCCGTTCGGCGCTAGGATCATCAGTGATTTGGATCACAACGAGTACGACTCCATCAACCCCATTCTCTTGAACGCTTCCGCTCGCGATCTACAAGGGTATGTAGATGCACTCATCTCTCTCGTTGCTAGATGACTCCATAGATTGATCTTGGTGATGCGTAGAAAATTTTAAATTTCTGCTACGATCCCCAACAGAAATTTAGTGAGAGATCATCTTTTAATGCTACCGTCGAACTAAGCAAAATAAGATGCATAAAGGATAAACATCACATGCAATCAATGTAAGTGATATGATATGGCCATCATCATCTTGTGCCTTTGATCTCCATCTCCAAAGCACCGTCATGATCACCATCGTCACCGCCGCGACACCTTGATCTCCATCGTAGCATCGTTGTTGTCTCGCCAACTATTGTTTCTACGACTATCGCTACCGCTTAGTGATAAAGTAAAAACAATTACAGGGCGATTGCATTGCATATAATAAAGAGACAACCATATGGCTCCTGCCAGTTGTCGATAACTCTGTTACAAAACATGATCATCTCATACAATAAAATTTAGCATCATGTCTTGACCATATCACATCACAACATGCCCTGCAAAAACAAGTTAGACGTCCTCTACTTTGTAGTTGCAAGTTTTACGTGGCTGCTACGGGCTGAGCAAGAACCTTTCTTACCTACGCATCAAAACCACAACGATTTTTCGTCTAGTATGTGCTGTTTTAACCTTCAACAAGGACCGGGCGTAGCCACACTCGATTCAACTAAAGTTGGAGAAACTGACACCCGCCAGCCACCTGTGTATGAAGCACGTCGGTAGAACCAGTCTCGCGTAAGCGTACGCAATGTCGGTCCGGGCCGCTTCGTCCAACAATACCGCCGAATCAAAGTATGACATGCTAGTAAGCAGTACGACTATTATCGCCCACAACTCACTTGTGTTCTACTCGTGCATATAACATCTACACATAAACCTGGCTCGGATGCCACTATTGGGGAACGCGGTAATTTCAAAAAAAAATCCTACGCACACGCAAGATCATGGTGATGCATAGCAACGAGTGGGAGAGTGTTGTCCACATACCCTCGTAGACCGTAAGTGGAAGCGTTATGACAATGCGGTTGATGTAGTCGTATGTCTTTACGATCCGACCGATCTTAGTACCGAAAGTATGGCACCTCCGCGATTTGCACACGTTTGGCTCGGTGACGTCCCACGAACTCACGGTCCAGCAGAGTGTCGAGGGAGAGCTTCATCAGCACGACGGCGTGATGACGGTGATGATGAAGCTACCGGCACAGGGCTTCGCCTAAGCACTGCAACAATGTGACCGAGGTGGATTATGGTGGAGGGGGGCACCGCACGCGGCTAAGAGATCAATGATCAACTTGTGTCTATGGGGTGCCCCCCTCCTCCGTATATAAAGGAGTGGAGGAGGGGAAGGGCCGGCCCTCCTATGGCGCGCCCCATGGGGAGTCCTACTCCTACCGGGAGTAGGATTCCCCCCCTTCCCTAGTTGGACTAGGAGTGGAAGGAAGGGGAGAGAGGGGAAAGGAAAGGGGGGCCGGCCCCCCACCCAATTCGTATTGGGCTTGAGGGGAGCGCGCCCCCTCCTATGCCTCCCTCTCTTCTCTCCCACTATGGCCCAATAAGGCCCATATACCTCCCGGGGGGTTCCGGTAACCTCCCGGTACTCCGGTATATGCCCGAACTCACCCGAAACCATTCCGACGTCCAAATATAGTCGTCCAATATATCGATCTTTATGTCTCAACCATTTCGAGACTCCTCGTCATGTCCGTGATCATATACGGGACTCCAAACTACCTTCGGTACATCAAAACACATAAACACATAATACCGATCGTCACCGAACGTTAAGCGTGCGGACCCTACGGGTTCGAGAACAATGTAGACATGACCGAGACACGTCTTCGGTAAATAACCAATAGCGGAACCTGGATGCTCATATTGGCTCCCACATATTCTACGAAGATCTTTATCGGTCAAACCGCATGACAACATACGTTGTTCCCTTTGTCATTAGTATGTTACTTGCCCAATATTCGATCGTCGGTATCTCAATACCTAGTTCAATATCGTTACCGGCAAGTCTCTTTACTCGTTCCGTAATGCATCATCCCGTAACTAACTCATTAGTCACATTGCTTGCAAGGCTTATAGTGATGTGCATTACTGAGAGGGCCTAGAGATACCTCTCCGACAATCGGAGTGACAAATCCTAATCTCGATCTATGCCAACTCAACAAACACCATCAGAGACACCTATAGAGCACCTTTATAATCACCCAGTTACGTTGTGACGTTTGGTAGCACACAAAGTGTTCCTCCGGTATTCGGGATGTTGGGGAACGTAGCAGAAATTCAAAATTTTCTACGCATCACCAAGATCAATCTATGGAGTTTACTAGCAACGAGAGGGAAGGAGTGCATCTACATACCCTTGTAGATCGCGAGTGGAAGCGTTCAAGAGAACGGGGTTGATGGAGTCGTACTCGTCGTGATCCAAATCACCGATGATCCTAGCGCCAAACGGACGGCACCTCCGCGTTCAACACACGTACGGAGCAGCGACGTCTCCTCCTTCTTGATCCAGCAAGGGGGAGGAGAGGTTGATGGAGATCCAACAGCACGACGGCGTGGTGGTGGAAGTAGCGGGATTCCAACAGGGCTTCGCCAAGCGTTGCGGGAGGAGGGAGATGTGTCACGGGAGGGAGAGGGAGGCGCCAGGGCTTAGGTTGCTGCTGCCCTCCCTCCCCCCCACTATATATAGGGCCAAGGGAGAGGGGGGCGCAGCCTTGGCCCTTCCTCCAAGGAAGGGTGCGGCCAGGGAGGAGTCCTTCCTCCCCAAGGCACCTCGGAGGTGCCTTCCCCCTTTAGGACTCTCCGTTTATCTTATCTCTTGGCGCATGGGCCTCTTGGGGCTGGTTCCCTTGGCCCATATAGGCCAAGGCGCACCCCCCACAGCCCATGTGCCCCCCCCCCCGGGGCTGGTGGACCCCTTGGTGGACCCCCGGACCCCTTTCGGCACTCCCGGTACAATACCGATAAAGTGCGAAACTTTTCCGGCGACCAAAAGAAGACTTCCCATATATAAATCTTTACCTCCGGACCATTCCGGAACTCCTCGTGACGTCCGGGATCTCATCCGGGACTCCGAACAACTTCCGGGTTACCGCATACTAATATCTCTACAACCCTAGCGTCACCGAACCTTAAGTGTGTAGACCCTACGGGTTCGGGAGACACGCAGACATGACCGAGACGACTCTCCGGTCAATAACCAACAGCGGGATCTGGATACCCATGTTGGCTCCCACATGCTCCTCGATGATCTCATCGGATGAACCACGATATCGAGGATTCAATCAATCCCGTATACAATTCCCTTTGTCTATCGGTATGGTACTTGCCCGAGATTCGATCGTCGGTATCCCGATACCTTGTTCAATCTCGTTACCGGCAAGTCTCTTTACTCGTTCCGTAACTCACATCATCCCGTGATCAACTCCTTGGTCACATTGTCCACATTATGATGATGTCCTACCGAGTGGGCCCAGAGATACCTCTCCGTTTACACGGAGTGACAAATCCCAGTCTCGATTCGTGCCAACCCAACAGACACTTTCGGAGATACCCGTAGTGCACCTTTATAGCCACCCAGTTACGTTGTGACGTTTGGCACACCCAAAGCATTCCTACGGTATCCGGGAGTTGCACAATCTCATGGTCTAAGGAAATGATACTTGACATTAGAAAAGCTCTTAGCAAACGAACTACACGATCTTGTGCTAGGCTTAGGATTGGGTCTTGTCCATCACATCATTCTCCTAATGATGTGATCCCGTTATCAACGACATCCAATGTCCATGGTTAGGAAACCGTAACCATCTATTGATCAACGAGCTAGTTAACTAGAGGCTTACTAGGGACATGGTGTTGTCTATGTATCCACACATGTATCTGAGTTTCCTATCAATACAATTCTAGCATGGATAATAAACGATTATCATGAACAAGGAAATATAATAATAACCAATTTATTATTGCCTCTAGGGCATATTTCCAACTGTCTCCCACTTGCACTAGAGTCAATAATCTAGTTCACATCACCATGTGATTAACACTGACAGGTCACATCACCATGTGACCAACATCCAAAGAGTTTACTAGAGTCAACAATCTAGTTCACATCTCTATGTGATTAACACTCAATGAGTTCTGGTTTGATCATGTTATGCTTGTGAGAGAGGTTATTTAGTCAACGGGTCTGAACCTTTCAGATTTGTGTGTGCTTTACGAATATCTATGTCATCTTGTGGATGCTACCACACGCTACTTGGAGCCATTTCAAATAATTGCTCTACTGTACGAATCCGGTTTACTACTCAGAGTCATCCGGATTAGTGTCAAAGTTCGCATCGACGTAACCCTTTATGACGAACTCCTTTTCACCTCCATAATCGAGAAAATTCCTTAGTCCACTAGATACTAAGGATAAGTTCGACCGCTGTCATGTGATCCATTCCCGGATCACTATTGTACCCCTTGACCAACTCATGGCAAGGCACACTTCAAGTGCGGTACACAGCATAGCATACTGTAGAGCCTACGTCTAAAACGTAGGGGACGACCTTCGTCCTTTCTCTCTCTTCTGCTGTGGTCATGTCTTGAGTCTTACTCAATTCTCACACCTTGTAACACAGCCAAGAACTCCTTCTTTGCTGATCTATTTTGAACTCTTTCAAAATCATGTCAAGGTGTGCGTTCTTTGAAAGTATCATCAGGCGTCTTGATCTATCTCTATAGATCTTGATGCCCAATATGTAAGCAGCTTTATCCAGGTCTTCCTTTGAAAAACTCCTTTCAAACAACCCTTTATGCTTTCCAGAAATTTTTACATCATTTCGGATCAACAATATGTCATTCACATATACTTATCAGAAATGTTGTAGCGCTCGCACTCACTTTATTGTAAATACAAGTTTCTAACAAACTTTGTATAAACCCAAAAACTTTGATCACTACATCAAAGTGTATATTTTGACTCCGAGATGCTTGCTCTAGTCCATGGAAGGATCGCTGGAGCTAGCATACCTTTTAGCATCCTTAGGATCGACAAAACCTTTCTGATTGTATCAGATACAACCTTTCCTTACGAAAACTGGTAAGGAAACTTGCTTTGACATCCATCTGCCAGATTTCATAAATGCAGCTAATGCTAACATGATTCCGACGGACTTAAGCATCGCTACGGATGAGAAAATCTCATCGTAGTCAACTCCTTGAACTTGTGAAAATTCTCTTTGCCACAAGTCGAGCTTCATAGACGGTGACATTACCGTCCATGTCCATCTTCTTCTTAAAGATCCATTTATCTCGGATTTAATGGCTTCTAACCATTTGTCGGAATATGGGCCCACCATCGCTTCTCCATAGCTCATAGGTTCATCGTTGTCCAACAACATGACTTCCAAGACAGGATCACGTACTACTCTGAAGTATTACGCATCCTCGTCGTCCTACGAGGTTTGGTAGTGACTTGATCCGAAGTTTCATGATCACCATCATAAGCTTCCACTTCAATTGGTGTAGGTGCCACAGGATCAACTTCCTGTGCCCTGCTACACACTAGTTGAAGTGACGGTTCAATAACCTTATCAAGTCTCCACCATCCTCCCACTCAATTCTTTCGAGAGAAACTTTTTCTCAAGAAAGGACCCATTTCTAGAAGCAATTACTTTTGCTTCCAGATCTGAAATAGGAGGTATACCCAACTGTTTTGGGTATTCTATGAAGATGCATTTATCCGCTTTGGGTTCGAGCTTATCAGCCTGAAACTTTTTCACATAAGCATTGCAGCCCCAAACTTTTAGGAAATGACAACTTAGGTTTCTCTAAACGGTGTCGTCTCAACGGAATTGCGTGGTGCCCCTTTTAAAGTGAATGCGGTTGTCTCTAATGCCTAACCCGTAAACGATAGTGGTAATTCGATAAGAAACATCATGGTATGCACCATATCCAATAGGGTGCAGCTATGATGTCCGGACACACCATCACACTATGGTGTTTCAGGCGGTATTAATTGTGAAACACTTTCCACAATGTCTTAGTTGTGTGCCAAACTCGTAACTCAGATACTCATCTCTATGATCATATCACAGACATTTTATCCTCTTGTCACGACGATCTTCAACTTCACTCTGAAATTACTTGAACCTTTCAATAATTCAGACTTGTGTTTCATCAAGTAAATATTCTCAGCATCTACTCAAATCATCTGTGAAGTAAGAACATATCGATATCCACTGCGTGCCTCAGCACTCATTGGACTGCACACATCAAATGTATTACTTCCAACAAGTTGCTCTCTTGTTCCATCTTACTGAAAACGAGGCCTTTCAGTCATCTTGCCCATGTGGTATGATTTGCATGTCTCAAGTGATTCAAAATCAAGTGAGTCCAAACGATCCATCTGCATGGAGTTTCTTCATGCATATATATACCAATAGACATGGTTCGCATGTCTCAATCTTTTCAAAAACGAGTGAGTCCAAAGATCCATCTACATGGAGCTTCTTCATGCGTTTTATCCCAATATGACTCAAATGGCAGTGCCACAAGTATGTGGTACTATCATTACTATTTTATATCTTTTGGCACGAACATGTGTATCACTGCGATCGAGATTCATTTTAGGTGCAAGACCATTGAAGGTACTATTCAAATAAACAGAGTAACCATTATTCTCCTTAAATGAATAACCGATTGCGATAAACATAATCCAATCATGCTCAACGCAAACACCAAATCTCGATGGTAGAGGGAGCATGCGATGCTTGATCACATCAACCTTGGAAAAACTTCCAACACATATCGTCATCTCACCTTTAGCTAGTCTCCGTTTATTCCGCAGCTTTTATTTCGAGTTACTAACACTTAGCAACTGAACCGGTATCCAATACCCTAGTGCTGCTAGGAGTACTAGTAAAGTACACATTCATATAATGTATATCCAATATACTTCTGTCGACCTTGCCTGCCTTCTCATCTACCAAGTATCTAGGGTAGTACTGCTTCAGTGACCGTTCCCCTCATTACATAAGCACTTAGTCTCGGGTTTGGGTTCAACCTTGGGATTCTTCACTAGAGCAGCAAACGACTTGCTGTTTCATGAAGTATCCCTTTTTACCCTTGCCCTTCTAGAAACTAGTGGTTTTACTAACCATCAACAATTGATGCTCCTTCTTGATTTCTACTTTCGCGGTGTCAAACATCGCGAGTTGCTCAAGGATCATCATAACTGTCCCTGATATGTTATAGTTCATCACGAAGCTCTACTAGCTTGGTGGCAGTGACTATGGAGAACCATCACTATCTCATCTGGGAGATTAACTCCCACTCGATTCAAGTGATTGTAGTACTCAGACAATCTGAGCACATGCTCGACGATTGAGCTTTTCTCCCTTAGTTTGCAGGCTTAAGAAACTTGTCAGAGGTCTCATACCTCTTGACGTGGGCACTAGTCCGAAATCCCAATTTCAGTCTTCGGAACATCTCATATGTTCTGCGACGTTTCAAAAACGTCTCTTGTGCCACAATTCTAAACCGTTAGCATTACGCACTGAACTATCACGTAGTTATCAAAACGTGTATGTCAGATGTTCCGCAACATCTACAGACGACGCTGAGGTTCAGCACACCGAGCGGTGCATTAAGGACATAAGCCTTCTGTGCAGCAGTGAGGACAATCCTCAGTTTACGGACCCAGTCCGCATAATTGCTACTACCAACTTTCAACTAAATTTTTCTCTAGGAACATATCTTAAACAGTAGAACTAAAGCGTATGACATAATTTGCAAAGACCTTTTGACTATGTTCATGATAATGAAGTTCATCTGATTATTGAATGAACTCCCACTCAGATAGACATCCCTCTAGTCATCTAAGTGATACATGATCTGAGTCAAACTAGGCCGTGTCCGATCATCACGTGAGACGGACTAGTCATCATCGGTGAACATCTCCATGTTGATCGCATCTACTATACGACTCATGTTCGACCTTTCGATCTCTTGTGTTCCGAGGCCATGTCTGTACATGCTAGGCTCGTCAAGTCAACCTAAGTGTTTCGCATGTGTTCCGAGGCCATGTCTGTACATGCTAGGCTCGTCAACACCCGTTGTATTCGAACGTTAGAATCTATCACACCCGATCATCACGTGGTGCTTCGAAACAACGAACCTTCGCAACGGTGCACAGTTAGGGGGAACACGTCTCTTGAAATTTTAGTGAGGGATCATCTTATTTATGCTACCGTCGTTCTAAGCAAATAAGATGTAAACATGACAAACATCACATGCAAATCATAAAGTGACGTGATATGGCCAATATCATCTTGCGCCTTTGATCTCCATCTTCGAGGCGCGGCATGATCACCTTCGTCACCGGCATGACACCATGATCTCCATCATCATGATCTCCATCATTGTGTCTTCATGAAGTTGTCTCACCAACTATTACTTCTACTACCATGGCTAACGGTTAGCAATAAAGTAAAGTAATTACATGGCGTTTTCATTGGCACGCAGGTCATACAATAAATCAAGACAACTCCTATGGCTCCTGCCGGTTGTCATACTCATCGACATGCAAGTCGTGATTCCTATTACAAGAACATGATCAATCTCATACATCACATATATCATTCATCACATCCTTTTGGCCATATCACATCACATAGCATACCCTGCAAAAACAAGTTAGACGTCCTCTAATTGTTGTTGCATGTTTTACGTGGCTGCTATGGGATTCTAGCAAGAACGTTTCTTACCTACGCAAAAGCCACAACGTGATATGCCAATTTCTATTTACCCTTCATAAGGACCCTTTTCATCGAATCCGATCCGACTAAAGTGGGAGAGACAGACACCCGCTAGCCACCTTATGCAACTAGTGCATGTCAGTCGGTGTAACCTGTCTCACGTAAGAGTACGTGTAAGGTCGGTCCGGGCCGCTTCATCCCACGATGCCGCCGAATTAAGATAAGACTACTAACGGCAAGTAAATTGACAAAATCGACGCCCACAACTACTTTGTGTTCTACTCGTGCATAGAAACTACGCATAGACCTAGCTCATGATGCCACTGTTGGAGAACGTAGCAGAAATTCAAAATTTTCTACGCATCACCAAGATCAATCTATGGAGTTTACTAGCAAGGAGAGGGAAGGAGTGCATCTACATACCCTTGTAGATCGCGAGTGGAAGCGTTCAAGAGAACGGGGTTGATGGAGTCGTACTCGTCGTGATCCAAATCACCGATGATCCTAGCGCCGAACGGACGGCACCTCCGCGTTCAACACACGCACGGAGCAGCGACGTCTCCTCCTTCTTGATCCAGCAAGGGGGGAGGAGAGGTTGATGGAGATCCAGCAGCACGACGGCGTGGTGGTGGAAGTAGCGGGATTCCAACAGGGCTTCGCCAAGCGCTGCGGGAGGAGGGAGATGTGTCACGGGAGGGAGAGGGAGGCGCCAGGGCTTAGGTTGCTGCTGCCCTCCCTCCCCCCCACTATATATAGGGCCAAGGGAGAGGGGGGGCGCAGCCTTGGCCCTTCCTCCAAGGAAGGGTGCGGCCAGGGAGGAGTCCTTCCTCCCCAAGGCACCTCGGAGGTGCCTTCCCCCTTTAGGACTCTCCGTTTATCTTATCTCTTGGCGCATGGGCCTCTTGGGGCTGGTTCCCTTGGCCCATATAGGCCAAGGCGCACCCCCACAGCCCATGTGCCCCCCGGGGGCTGGTGGACCCCTTGGTGGACCCCCGGACCCCTTTCGGCACTCCCGGTACAATACCGATAAAGTGCGAAACTTTTCCGGCGACCAAAATAAGACTTCCCATATATAAATTTTTACCTCCGAACCATTCCGGAACTCCTCGTGACGTCCGGGATCTCATCCGGGACTCCGAACAACTTCCGGGTTACCGCATACTAATATCTCTACAACCCTAGCGTCACCGAACCTTAAGTGTGTAGACCCTACGGGTTCGGGAGACACGCAGACATGACCGAGACGACTCTCCGGTCAATAACCAACAGCGGGATCTGGATACCCATGTTGGCTCCCACATGCTCCTCGATGATCTCATCGGATGAACCACGATATCAAGGATTCAATCAATCCCGTATACAATTCCCTTTGTCTATCGGTATGGTACTTGCCCGAGATTCGACCGTCGGTATCCCGATACCTTGTTCAATCTCGTTACCGGCAAGTCTCTTTACTTGTTCCATAACTCACATCATCCCGTGATCAACTCCTTGGTCACATTGTGCACATTATGATGATGTCCTACCGAGTGGGCCCAGAGATACCTCTCCGTTTACACGGAGTGACAAATCCCAGTCTCGATTCGTGCCAACCCAACAGACACTTTCGGAGATACCCGTAGTGCACCTTTATAGCCACCCAGTTACGTTGTGATGTTTGGCACACCCAAAGCATTCCTACGGTATCCGGGAGTTGCACAATCTCATGGTCTAAGGAAATGATACTTGACATTAGAAAAGCTCTTAGCAAACGAACTACACGATCTTGTGCTAGGCTTAGGATTGGGTCTTGTCCATCACATCATTCTCCTAATGATGTGATCCCGTTATCAACGACATCCAATGTCCATGGTTAGGAAACCGTAACCATCTATTGATCAACGAGCTAGTTAACTAGAGGCTTACTAGGGACATGGTGCTGTCTATGTATCCACACATGTATCTGAGTTTCCTATCAATACAATTCTAGCATGGATAATAAACGATTATCATGAACAAGGAAATATAATAATAACCAATTTATTATTGCCTCTAGGGCATATTTCCAACACGGGAGTTGCATAATTTCATAGTCATAGGAACATGTATAAGTCATGAAGAAAGCAACAGCAACATACTAAACGATCAAGTGCTAAGCTAACGGAATGGGTCAAGTCAATCACATCATTCTCTAATGATGTGATCCTGTTTATCAAATGACAACTCATGTCTATGGCAAGAAAACTTAACCATCTTTGATTAACGAGCTAGTCAACTAGAGGCATACTAGTGACACTCTATTTGTCTATGTATTCACACATGTACTAAGTTTACGGTTAATACAATTCTAGCAGGAATAATAAACATTTATCATGATATAAGGAAATATATAAATAACAACTTTATTATTGCCTCTAGGGCATATTTCCTTCACCAAGGACACACATGTGATTTTCACACCAACTTTGATGCACTAGAGCATGTGTTTGTAGTTCAAATTTGAATTATGCACATTAAATACCCAGAAACTCAATTAATGTATAAAAAAGGCCAAACGAAGCCGGAATAATTCCAAATTTTAACACGACACTCATATAGTTATATGTTGCCTTTGTAAAAGAATCAAGGGGGGAAGCAGCGTATATAGTTTCGCACACAAAGGTGACACGTTCCCTCTCGAAAGCACGAGCCTTCTTCAGAGAAGCTCTGGTTTGCAAGAAGTTTATACCAAAACTTGTCCTAATTTGGCCAAAAAATTTACCACAACATGTTGGTGCCATGAAATGACACCATGACAAGTTTCATGATTTTCAAGTGAGTTTTGAATTTACAAGAATTTTAAAACCAAGTTTCTCAATATTCCCGGCTGAGCCACGACGCCCAGATGTTTGAATTTATTCCCATTTCTTGCATGGGACCTAGAAATTCACCCAAGGACACACATGTGATTTTTCAACCAACCTTGGTGCACTAGAGCTTGTGTGTGTAGTTTAAATTTGAATTATCCACATTAAATGCCCAGAAACTCAATTAATGCATAAAAAGGCCAAACGAACCTGGAATAATTCCAAATTTTAACATGACACTCATATAGTTCTACGTTGTCTATGTAAAAAAATCAAGAGGGGGCGCAGCGTATGTCATTTCGCACAAAAAGGTGACACGTTCCCTCGAAACCACACACCTTCTTGAGAGAAGCTCCAATTTGCAAGAGTTTATACCAAAACCTGTCCCAAATCGGCCAAAAAATTTACCACAACATGTTGGTGCCATGAAATGACACCATGCCAAGTTTCATGATTTTCAGGCATTTAATGAGTTCACCTCTTGTATCTCTAAAGATAGGATCCATGGTACCGTACTAAACCCTTCTGTCGCTGGTATTCAGAATAGCTTTCACCGTCTCTATGCCCTTAGCCTCTCCGTGACTCGATCTCTGTGATCCTGGGTACCTATAGGGACAAAGATTGCGAACAAGAGAAGAGACAACTATGAAACAATTTTATTCCACACATACAAGACATCAAAGTACATTCATTGATCCCTCCAACAAACACATCGGGTTGTAGGGCTATGCCTCAACCCATGACCTTACCGAACTACTCACACATGGCGATCATCATTGATGATAATATGTCTTAAGTTGCCGGATGTGATACACAATCATGAAGTATGGCTAGTTTGGATGAGTGCTATGGTGATGGTGGTGACAATGGATATGGAGATGGGAAATGGCGGCAGCTAGGGTTGCTGTGGATGACGAAGATTGAGGTTTCAGTGATGTCTTGTTCCCTGTTTGGCGATGTCCCCTTCATGATGGGTTGGATCAGGGGACTCCGCTGGCAGCTCATATGAGAGTGTTCGCTCGTATGAGATGCCGTCTTGCACTCTGGTGGCTTCCTGCGCCTCCCACTTTGGCTCGACTTATCTCCTTTTTACTCATCTCCATGTATGTGCTTGATTTTGTCCATGTTTATCCCCATTCCCGTGGAAAAAAAATAAAAGATAGGATTATGGAATCATTTGCATTTGTTAGTCATTAGTAGCAATATCGGAGCGGATATCTCATTTTTTATGAAATAGACCGGTGCAATCCCAGGTGTGATGAGCGTAAAAATAACACTCATCACTAGCCCGATAGCCCACGTGCCCGACCCATGGAGGGCCTGGCCCAACATGTTTATAATCAGACCATGTCGACATGTGGCCTGCCTAGAGATGTGCCTGGGCCGCGAGGTTGGGCACGATTGCATGACATGACCAGTTTATTTTTTTCCAGAATTTATATATATGTTAGCCCCCAAAACAGCCTAAATAGGCCCAAAACAACCCAAAAAGGTGGGTCGGTGGGCAGCCACGTTTCCTTGATGTGCCATGCCCAGGCTAGGAAGTGGGGCACGACGGCCGGCCCGACACGGCTGGGTGGGCCTGCCGGACATCTGGCCAGGTCTGCATTTGAATGTGTTCATGAACATATAAAGTATAGGGTTCAGATTCGAGGATAAGTGTTAGACTACCCCGTGGAGTGTTCAGGTTCCCATGAAAATCAAAACCTTCTTATGGTGCCTTGAGAGGCACTCTCTCCATACGGAAGATATGCGTCACCACCGAAAGATGAGCCCAGAAGAGCAGTGTCGGTTTTGCGGTGTCATTGAATCTTCAAACTCTCCATAGTTGAGTGTACAACAACAAGGTGTGTATGAGCTTTAATGGATGAAGATCTAATGGAGCGGATTGTTGACATCAGAGAGCCAAGTGCAAAACATTTGCTTTTTAGGATGTTGGAATCATTATCACATGCAAATTTAATAAGTTATTGGTAACCTTGTGGCGATTTAGACGGCAAAAAGGAAGGCCGTCCATGAAGAAAATTTTCAGAGCCCTATGCCAACATACATGTTTGTTCAACGTTTTATTTCTGAGCCTGACAACATGAAACCCCTAGAAGCTGCAGTCATGCCTTGGGCTGCCCACGTCCCCCCATCTATAACTGTTGGAAGCCAACCCTAGTCGATCATGTTAAAACTTATGTTGATGGTGGTCTAGCCCATGGTGGCGATGGAGGTGTAGCGGCGGCAGTATGCAGATGCGCAACGGAATTTATCTTGGATCATCGACAATTGTCTGCCCTGGCATGAAGTATCCGACATCAGTGGGGGCTCTTGCGTGGAGGAAGGCACTCACACTCACGAAAAATTTGATAATGACTAAGGTGGTTATTGCTTGTGATTGCAAGCAAAACATGAACGATATCAAAGATGGTTCCGGGGGCTCTTACTCGCCCATTATTAACGAGTTTATTCTTAGGTCTAGCTATTTTGATAGTTGTTCGGTTGGGTTTGAAAGTCGAGCTTCAAGTTTTGAAGCTCATAATCTTGTCAAACATGCCGCTTTGCTTGATTAGTGTCACTATTTGTGGCTTGCTAATCCTATGACCCAACTTATATTTCGACGGACGTTTATATCGCGCAATAAAATTGTTGAACCCCTCAAAAGTATTGTATATACTCCTTTTTACCAATGGGCTCACTAACCATATCTTCCGTAAGCGAAAGCCAGTGTAGGAGTATGAAACGGACATCCGCTCCTTAGTCCTCGTACATCTCAGAACCTTCTTCCTGCTTCCCCCACATCCCGGCGGCGGCCACGGCTGATCGGAGAAGGGGGAAGAATGCCGTGCTGCCACTGGGTGCTCTCCGTGGCCGAGAGCAGCAGCAACAACAAAACGCCGTCATGGCTCCACCGCCTCCACACCAAGGGCGGCCTCTCCTTCCCCTCCCACCTCCAAATCGATGACCTCCTCTATGGCCGAACCCAGCTGTCCCCTCCCTCTCCTCCTCCGCCTGTCCCCCCTCCGCCGCCGCCGTCCGACCGCGAGGCCGCCGCCACCAACCCCCAAGACCCGCCCCCTAATCCCAAGTCTATCCCCAAGCCACCCCGCAACCCCGCCCCCCCAAACCCTAGCGATACCAACAACAACCATTCGCCGCCGCCGCCGTCGCCGCCGCCGTCGCCGCAGCCGCTCTCCGGCGTCATCTCCGAAATTTTCGCCGTCCCCTCGGCCCCGCGATCCAATCGCCCCCTCAAGCCCTTCCGCAAGCAGTACCGACCCCGCCCTCGCCCCAACGTCAAGTCCGCCAACAAGGACGACAAAGACAAGGCCAAGGCCAGGAAGCGCCGCCGGGCCGATAGGGATGCCGGTGCTGAGCACGGGGAGAGGCGCTCCAGGACGGAGGTCACCGTCATCGACACCAGCACCGACGGGTGGAAGGCCGCCAAGGTACTCGTCCGCAGGGGCGCCAACTGGAAGATCAGCGACAGGAAGCACTCCGAGATCTCAGAAACTGAGGATCTAAGCAAGGGCAAGAGGAGGGCCGGCCTTGTTGCCAAGGTACTGAGAGATAAAAAGAAGGGGAAAGGCGCTGCCTTGCCGGTGAGTACTCTTCATGTTTTATGTACTGTTTAATTTGCTTGTCCCTGCATTGGACAAGATCATATATTTATCAGTTCGTAGGGTTGGTGTCTACCATCCAGTAAGTCCGCATTCGCACTAAATTGCAGGATGCTTCTAACGATTACCAAACTATATACGTGCTCAGATCATGGCTTCTATTCATGTTCAGAAAATTTGCGCATGATAGGATCGTAATGTGGATATTGATGCTGAAATTGTGCCCCCTATAGTTAGAGATGGCAGATTCAGTTGTTACTAGATCTTATTAGTTCTTCTAAAGTTCTAATGCCGCTGTTTAAGGCTCCATACTCATTTGCTTGCGTGTCTCTATGCGCGACCTGTGCATGGTTAGCTGTATATATCTGAGCCTGCACACATATGTAGAGACATGCGGAATTCAGCAGTTCCTGGGATAATTTGATATATTGACGTGCTTTGGTAACTCTATATTTGTGTTTATAAATCATACAAGTCCGGTGGTTTGGTTGTTACTATCCTACTTCAAGGGCAGTGCTTGTGTCGTTAGACATTTTTGGGAAGTCACCCTGAGTATTTCGGTGGGCAAAGATAGAAGCCACATGGGTTGATGGATTATGACTGTAGTTACTAGTTGGGGTGGGTTGGATGTCATGCGTATTTGGTGTTTCTGGTCCTGGATTGTGAAACATTTCTTTTGTTGAGTGTTTTCTCTTATGCTGGATTATGTTATCACGTGAAACAGAGTCTAGTGTAGTTTCTTCTGTTACGCCAAGCAGGAGATGCATATATTATGTGTTGGTTTCACGGCGAGAATGTTCCTTTAAAGAAGCACATCTGTTCACTTGCTTAATCTTAATTTTTGAATAACTGTTCCTTGAAGTTTAATCAGATGGTTTACCTTTTTTCTTAGATTTTTGTATGTTGTGACCGAGGAAAAAAAGAATGGCTTAATCTCTGACTCATTGTAGATGAATGGTCTCCCAATAAAAAGGCACTAAGATGACGTCCGCAACTCTAATCGCTTGATTAGCAGCAGCCTGCGTCCTTCAGTTTTGACAGCCTGCTATGCCCGGGGGGCACATGCGGACGTCCGCATAGTCAGACTAGCTGATAAGAACAGTACAGCTTGTATCTAGCTCCTGCAGTTAGAGTTGCCGACTAGCTTAAGCTTAACTCAAGTAAACATACAGGCTCGTGTAGACATACAGGCCCAAAGCGATAATATCATTTTTGTGTGCTGACGCTGGGCGCCGGCGGCTGTGGTGAACGGCAGCATGCCTGATGCTTCAATTCGCTACTGCGGCTGCTCGTGTCGTGTTTAGCGAACTAGGCGGACCTGGCAGGCTCCACAGGACGTGTCCACTAGGCCCGCTTTGTTTTTGCGGCTCGTCCGCAAAGCCATTTAGGTGATTTTGGCGGCGCGGACGAAACGGGCTCGCGGACGTCCGCTTCCGCCTGCATCCTGAGTAAAGATGTGCTGCATGGTTCTTTAGGAAAAGAAACAAGTTTTAGTTTAGTTACTTTCGTTGTACTTAGCAGCTGTCATCAGATTTGCCATTTGGTATTGTGGCTGCCTCATCGGAAAACCAAAATCTGTTGAGCACGAGATAAGCTTTGCGGTTAATCTACGTGTTAAGATGGTACGATAGTGAGTGGAAGTGTATTAGTAGCTCTACGATGTACTACTATTGTTACATTGATAAAATGCAATGGATTGAGGATGCATTTTTTTCTAAGGCTTTGCTTGATGCATGTGTACCCCAGGGAAACATCCATCCTAGTAGTGGAATTCTGATTAAGGTACCGGATGATGCTGCCATTGAAGCACCAAAAAGGTAACCTGATCATTTCTCTGGTGTTAGGATGCTTTTTTGTTGTAAGCACAAACCATTGAGTTGCCTTTAGATGCTAATTTTTTTTTTATGTGAACAATGCAGACCAAGAAGCTGCGAACCAGTACCAGTAGGCCAAAGTGCACCTATTCTTCAGTTACCAAGTTCAAGTACCTGTAGCCAGCCTTGAAGGTGGCTTTAAAACAGAAATGAAGGCATGAAGCCAGGAATCGCATAGCAACATATTTTCATTACTTTGGGATTAACAAATTTAGCAAACTCATTAAGTTTGTGTTATCCTCTTCATCTGTTGATGTCTTCATTGGTCCCTACTAGATATAATGATTCACATCATTCATGGTATCTTAAGTTGGAACCTGCAATAATTTCATGTTCGAATATGAACTTTTGCAACTTCGTCTAAATGCCGGTGCTAGCTAATGTGGCATTAGGTATGGGTTTGATCTATTTTAATGGATGGAGTAGATGATGTTTATACCGTTAGCTCAGTTATTGACTTATTGTACAAGTTCAGTTGCTACTATCGGCAAACTGTTGCCTGTAAGTTATAAAGAATTGACTGGGGGCAAAATTACTTCTGGTGCGAGTTTATTTTGTCCAAGCCTCCCATCTTGATGGGATATCTTGCAATAGTGATGTTTACTTTTGGAGAAAGAAGATGTCATTTTATTCCATATAATCATTGACATACATAAAGGCTCATTCGGAATGCATGAAATTCACCTGGAGAAGGTCAATTCTCCTCGCAGAACCTGGGAAACCTTTCAGGATTCCTAATATGGCCTTAATTGCCATGTTGTATTAAAAGTAAGTTTTGTTGGAGAAGGATTAGATATGTTGGTTGTAAACAAGTGATCTAATATAAGAGGTCAAATGAATTTATTACTCACTGTTCAATTCAACATCTTCTTTTCTTTAGTGGTAGTTTTGTTCTAAATGTAGGTAGGCTACTCGTCTGTTCAGCTCATACCGCTTTGTATTCAGAAAAATATCTTGTTTTATCATGCTAACTATGACCTCTTTGGACTATTGTAGCTAATATTGCAACTTTGTCATCCTTTCAAGTTGGTTAGATGTAGCCGTTTATGTCAAATAATAACCATCATGTAATAATGTTTTGATGGAAGTTGCCAGAAAAGGATTAGAAATCATCCGGTCTCCGATTTCATAAGAACAATAGAAACATTAATGCACAATCTTCACTCAAACCTTAGGTCTGCACCACTCTAATGGCAAGACCAGGTACATCTTATTTCTTATCAGAAACGGCAAGCAGGACAGGACACCATCAACTCTCAATTGCGACACCAGGCGCCGCAACCTCGATCATCCTTGGCTTCTTGCTGGTTCCTGCCATGATGGTTGCTGGGAGATGCTCCTGTTCATAGGCCGAGAGATGGACTCCAAGTGCTGCTCTCCCTGAGGGATCCAGGTTCCCTGACCACTGGGCATCCCACTCTACCGCCTTCGCCGTGCTGCATGCAACGCTTGGCCCACCTGGCACCGTCAGGATCGCCGAGTTCTGGTACAAGAGCAACAGATATGCTTGCATCAACATAGTTATTTCTATGGAAAAGTGAGTTTTCTGTTTCATGTTCTTGCTGTTTTATTTGCTCACCTGGGGGAAGAACCTCTCAAATATCATCCTGTAACAGTAGGCCTCTTTTGTAGTCGGGGTGTTGTGTGGGTAGATGAACTTTGCATTTGACATCATCTTATCTGTCACCTGCATTAATAATTTTACATCTCGTGTAATTATACCATTTTACAAATAACTGATTTTTTACTACAATTTTATGCATAACAGTGATGTGTTGAACATGAGAGGCAGCAATGTTTTTACATTTGATTCTGCGTGAGCCTTTAGGCCATCAATCCAGCTGTAGCCAACACCATCACTGAACTGCTCTTTCTGCCTGTACAGAATGTGCTGCAATTGCCACACAATAGGAACTGTTAACTCCACTGCTCTATTAACATATTGATGTAGCAGAAATTTGAAATAAAAACTGTTACCTTCGGCAGGAATGGTTGCTCCTCGTCATCAAATGCTTTCCTCAGCATCCATTTCTCAATTCTTCCAAGATCAGGCCGGATCTGTAACATCAGATATAGTAATTGTCTAAAAGTAGAAACTAGGAAGACATTTTACAACAATATGGTATGCTCTTTCTCTAGTTTCTAGATTTGTAAGGTTTGAGCTTGAGCATACCATCTTCCACTCAGGATCAATGCTCATTGCCTCATTGATAAACTCCTTGTCCAAGAATGGCACACGTGCTTCGAGGCCCCATGCAGATGTTGCCTTGTTGGCCCTCAAGCAATCGTACTGATGCAGAGCTTTGATCTACAGTGTAATCATTATGTCAGGGTGTCTGAATCTGCCATTTTTCTGAAAATTTCTTTCCTATTCACCTTTTGACATGTCTCACGGTGGAGCTCCTCTTTGTTGGGTGCCTTGTGGAAGTAGAGGTACCCTCCGAAAATCTCATCGGAACCCTCACCAGAGATGACCATCTTGACCCCAAGTGACTTGATCTTGCGTGACATCAGGAACATTGGCGTGCTTGCCCTGATTGTCGTCACATCATATGTTTCGGTGTGATAAATCACATCCTCAATTGCATCAATGCCGTCCTGCATTGCTTTGTGCTATTAGTACAACAACTAGTCTGGTATGGTCAACAGATGAAGCATGCTGCTGTTCATGCTTGCTACCTGAACAGTGAAGGTGAACTCATGGTGCATGGTGCCCAGGTAATTGGCTACCTCCTTTGCAGCCTTCAGATCAGGTGACCCCTGCGTAATAATATTGTGGTGCAATTTGTTGGAAATCTGCTAAAGGTTAGTGTCATTGTTGATCTTTTTCAGTTCCATACCTCAAGTCCGACACAAAAAGAGTGAAGCTTAGTCCCCCAGCGCTTTGCAGCCTTTGTTCCTGCCAGGTGACGAACTGTAACGGCTGCAACCAATGATGAGTCAAGGCCACCAGAGAGTAGAACACCGAATGGAACGTCCGTCATAAGCCTCTTGATGACAGCCTGAAAGAAGACTACACAGTTAGACCATGGTGGATCTTAAAATTGTTATTTTTGAGTTTCAGGCAATGGCCTTGTCTGACCTTTTCGAAAGCCTTCCTGAGAGCAAGTGGGTCATATGGCACTGAAGGAATGACCTCGGAGAACCAAGGTGGGTTGTACCATCTCTTGAAGCCTCCCTGCTTGCTGGAGTAGAGATGGCCAGGAGGAAAGATCTCAAAGTGCTCACAATCATCATTCAGGCCCTTCACCTCTGATGATATCCATACCGACCCTGGCAATTTGCAGAACATGAGCAGGTAATGTTAGACATATTTTACTTATTCTTGACTAGGTAGTATCACTACTCCGTGACAAGATTGTCTGAGGGTAGGTATCGACTTACCATCAATTCCCCAGCCAATATAGAGGGGTGTGACGCCAATGGCATCACGTGCAGCAATGAAGCTGTTGTCGCGTGTATCGAGCAAGACGAAGGAGAAGACACCATCCAGCATGTCGATGAAGTTCTCCCCATGCTCCTCGTACTATACAATGGTAAAATTAAGTTATGCATCCACTTGTCAATCACATATTTCCAGTTTTGTTAATTATCTTCTTTTCTCGTTTATCAGTTACATGGAATCATTTCTCTGTTTACGGTGGTCCCTCATGAAAGGACTTCAAATGCAACAAATGTCATTCTGGTGTTATTCGTGTCTTTCCCTCACAGAGTTGGTTTTTTGACTTGTGATAGATATGTTAGTGTCTTGCAACTTGGCGCACCATATCTTAATGGTATCATGACTAGTAATTGTTGTTAATGAGGGGGAAGAGGAGAGTTGACATTTGAATGCTGTCATGTAGGTGACTGACCAGGTGTGCGATGACCTCGCAGTCGCTGCCTGTCCTGAACGTGTGGGAGGAGAGCTGCGCCCGGAGCTGTTCATGGTTGTAGATCTCTCCATTCACCTGCAAGGAGTACTTGTTTTAACAGAAAGAACCAAGCTACAATAGCGGCAGAGATATACACACAGAAAGTAAACGTACTGTGACGACGATGGACTTGTCCTCGTTGTAGAGCGGCTGGTCGCCAGAGGCAGGGTCGATAATGGCGAGGCGCTGGTGGGAGAGGTAGCAGTCGCCAACCTGGTGCATGCCGCTCCAGTCGGGGCCGCGGTGCTTGAGCCTGCGCGAGAGCTCGAGCACGCGCACTCTCTTCCCCTGGGTGTCATCAGCGCAGCCCAGCACCGCCAGTATGCCGCACATTTTCCTGGATCGACGGCAACAGTATGTAGCTAGAAGATCTCTCTCTGTGCTTCTGAAGGAGGATGGGTGTGCCGTATGAGTTGCACAAGAGCGTCTATTTATAGGCTGCCAAGAGCTGAGCTGAGCTGAGAGTGAGGAGCGTAGCGGGGCGCCGCGGTAGACCAGTAGCATGTTGCATGGTGTATTATCACATGTATTCTATTCCATCTTTTCCTTTTCCTTTGGGCTGTTGCGATGACTCATCTGATCCTGACCGCCTTGCCATCTCCATGCATTATTGATTACTCCCTCCGTTCCTAAATACTTGTCTTTCTAGGCATTTCAAATGAATATCACATACGGATGTATGTAGACATATTTTAGAGTGTAGATTCACTCATTTTACTCTGTATGTAGTCATTTGTTGAAATGCCTAGAAAGACAAGTATTTAGGAACGGAAGGAGTAGTTTATTGGTTCGTGTTCCTTGCTGGTTTTGCATCCTACTCATTATTGTTTTTCTTCGTGTATCTTACTCTGCATTTGGTTATTATTCTGGTGGTATTGTTGAACACTTTATTTGGTATATGTATGTCAGGGATGCATCTTGTTGCGTGATCCGGATCTCCTTGAATGAATATGCTATGCTGCCCATCGCTTACGTAGTAGGAGGACGAACGGCATTATTGGTACGAGTGTCGACATGAGACGTTCATGTGCGTGACTGTGGCTAGCAATAGCTGCTCTTGGCTCTATTGCTACGTGCCCAGTCCTTGCAAAAACTTGTATCCACTCTGCACTCTGGAGCTGCATGTGCCACCGCTACTCATTCGGGCTCATTGCTAGGCATGAAACAAGGTTGATCTTGTTGTTCATTTTGGTTTTGTGAACTGAAAAAGGAAAGCTAGAGAGCACGGAACAGGCTTCTGACTTATATCTCTACTAGGTAAATCCATATTTGTGTTTCGCTAGCTTATCAATGAAAAAGGCTTCGACTTATATCTCTACTAGGTAAATCCATATTTGTGTTTCGCTAGCTTATCAATGAAAAAGGCTTCGACTTATATCTCTGAAAGGTTACCTCCTTCGTCTGGAATTACTTATATCTAGATGTATTTTAGTGTATACGTTCGTTTGAGTGACAAGTAATATGTCGATTTGAGAGACAAGTAATTCTGGACGGAGGGAATATAAGGTAATCATCCAGGAAACAATATCTAATAAAAATGAAAAGATGACTAAGCACATAATGACCAAAAAGACTATTGCATTGAAAACCATACTAACCATCTTTTTTCTTTGATTGTACATCATCGCATGAGCTTGAATAATTCACTTGATAGGTAGTAAGGGAAATGAAAACCTGCAAATGTACATGTCATACCAGGCTTTAAAGACCGCATTAGTCACTTGTCATTGGAAACAAGATCAAGTAAGCGTTAAAGGTACAACAGTCAGGACATTATTCGACGCAACGCAGACTTGCGATCCTTCACCATCAGTTGAGAGTGTTAGAAAAATCATAACATGCCCAAAAACAAATGAAAAGAAGAGGTCGAAGTTGCCGTACCCAGAGCTAGTCAACTATTTTCCTCGATTGACACAAAGTGCCAAGATTAGAAGAATGGCAATAGATCTGACAAGACCTACCCTTGTAGTGGCAACAGATCTGGCATGACCTACCCTCATAGGACCTTCGTCAGCGTCAAATTGGACGCCGTAGAGGTATGGAGAGCCAGAGAGATATCATTCCAACATGCCATCGCCGCCACCACCACTAATGCTTCTAAGTAAAAAAAAGGAGAATAAGGACCTATTAAAACTAAGAACAATGAAAGGGACTGGTCAACACTTCGCCAGCCCCTGACAAGGTCGCCAGGTGGGAGAGAGGAGGGGGTCCGAGGTGGAGATCACCGGACGGAAGAGAGGAAGGAGACCAAGGGAACGGTGTGAAGATTTTCGATGACGGCTAGGATGGGAAAAGGAGGATGATAAACCAAATCTTGTTCTCTTTGGTAACTAATAACGAGAGCAATAAATACGATTATTCCTTCACTATCTGATACGCAATCGTATTAACTTACTAAAATATTTTATGCACCCGTTGCAGTGCAGAGCACAAATGATTGTTGGTAAACAAAGGATTGGTTGTGGAGAATAAAGCGCTTTGGAGGTTTGTCCTAAGCTTGGGTATTTGGGTCATCTTCCCCGCTGATTTAGGTGATAACTGGCGAACATCAGATTTTTTTGGGCCTCCCAGTGAACCCCCTCAAAGCCGTTTGATCGAACGAACGGCAAATTTTCTGTGAAACGTGACAATTTTGTCTACATTTTACTTTTGTATAACATGACAACTTCCGTCCTCGATCATGACAAATCCTACAAAGTTATGGCAATTTTAGTTAGTTTGACATGGTAAATTTGACGTTCGCTGAGAAAAACACCCAGGATACGTTCCTCGGATATTATGGTCCAATAAAAATTGGGCCATCTCATCGGAGATTTTGACGGCCGGCCGGAATGGATGGTCGAGCGAAAGAAGAGTGACAGGTCGCGTTAGACTCGATGAAAAAGAAAAGGCAGAGACGAAATCATCTACTCCTACTATCCAAGTTGAGCTAATCAAATCGATGGATCGGGTCGCCCACCGCCATGATGAAGGAAGAATAAACAAGGAGATAATAAGACAAGAGGGGCGGACGTCGCCGTCTTCACAGACGGATACACATCAGCAAGTCTAATCTCATCTGGTGCGCGCGCGTTCCCGTTTCCTCGCGTCCCCAATCTACATGCGCCCACGTGCTGACACGTAGTACGTACGTGTGGTGTGCCTCCATAGGACAGGGAGACATGGATGGCTGGATGGATGGGGTTACGGATAAGGATAGGCAGCTCACACGCACACGATGCATGCATGTGCAATTGTCTTTTTTTTTTCCGCTTTGGCGAGGAGTATGCGCAGTTGTGGTGCACGGGGTCGATTTTTCCCGCAGAAAAGGAGGAAATTTGTGCACGGGATGGACGTGGAGCAATTGTACATGCGCGCGCCGGGGAACCGGATCGGATCGGATCGATGAATGGGGTACGTATATGCTAGCTGCACATGCGCCTTGCCACGCCGTACTCTTTTATTTTTGAAAAAGGTTCCAACCAATTATCTTCAATTATGGTAGTACGAACACTAAAAATAATAAAAATTACATCCAGGTCCATAGACCACCTAGCGACGACTATAAGCACTGAAGCGACCGAAGGCGCGCCGCTGTAATCGCCCCTCCCTCGCCGGAGGCGGGCAAACCTTGTTATAGTAGACAGTCGGGAAGTCGTCGTGCTAAGACCCCATAGAACCAACGCACCAAACAACAACCACTGCAGATGAAGAGTGTAGATCAAAAGGATACAACCTGAAGACACACGAACAAAGACAAACGATGGACAGATCCGAGCAAATCCACCAAAGACAGATCCGCCGAAGACACACCTCCACACGTCCACCGATAATGCTAGACGCATCACCGGAGCGGGGGCTAGGTAGGGAGACCTTTATTCCATCTTCAAGAAGCCACCGCCGTCTCGTCTTCCTGAGTAGGACGCAAACCCTAAGAAAACTCGAAAAAAGATCTAAAAACAGAGCCCTCCCACCGGCAAGGGGCGAGATCCACTCCGCCTCCATGTCCCTAAGGCCACCGGAGACAGGACGGACCGGCGCCGGCGCCGGCGGGAGGCAGAATCCCCAAGCTTTTTGGAGGCGGCGGCTGGCTAGGTCAAGAGCCACGCCGTACTCCCTACCTTAGTTTTTTTCCAGTGGGCTATCTTAGGGCATGTACAATAGTTGATAAAATAGTTTTTATCTTAAGTCTTGCATGTAATTTAGACATGACAAAAAAATACAATGGGTCATTTCTTAACATTATCTTCAATAATTAGCCATTCCTAAAATTATGGTGAGACACATTGTGCTAAGAGATCATCTCTTGTCTTCTCTTAAATAAGAGAAGACAAACCTTTTTTTATGAGTTCTCTCTCCTCCATCTCATCATTTATCATACATGGCACTTCTAAGATAGCACCATTGTACATGCCCTCAGGGCTCAAAACACTCGTATACGACCGCGTTGTCCGAACGTGTTGTGTCATCCAATACGGATTCGTAATTTGTATCGGTCCAGAGAACGGTCTGAACATGTTTCTCCCGCAAACTGGAGACAAACGTGGGGGCTTTGCGGGCGTCCACCCTGGTCCACCCATACCCCTCCCTCACCCGCACGCGCTTCCCGCCTAAAACGGTCAGTGATGCTCCAGAGCATCAATGATGCATTCATGTCTGGCCAGAGCAGACGTGACCTCTCACTAGCGCCTGCATTGAGGCTACGCCGACCGAGAGAGCGATGCCTGCACCGCTTCCCGGTGCAGGTGACTGCTCCGCGTTCAAACGACATGACGAGAGTCCATTCGTCTACCGCCCACATTAATGACATGCGGTTACCGAGGCGGCTACTTCGACACCACCCTCCCGTCCCTCTTTCCGCCCACCATTGCTATATAAACTACTGCCCGACCATAGCCGTGGTCATCCGCCTCCGATCCCATTCTCCTCTTCTGACCACTCCCACCCTGCCTTCCTCGCGCTCCAAAGCTCTCTGGGATGGGCTGACGCCTGAGCAGTAGAAGGAGATGGCCGCCATTGTTGCCTGCTGGCTGGCCGGCAGGCAGCCGGAGGACGATGACGTACCAATGGAGGACGTGGCCAACGACGAGACGACGCCACCCTGGCCGGTGCATTGCACCATGACCAACGGCGAGGCATGTTCCCCTTACATGGACATGGTGCGGGAGGAGCAGTTCTGGGAGGCGCATGTTGATGCCGCCTACAACCACCGACTCCTCTAGGAGCACCAGCAGGAGGAGGAGCAGCTCGCCGACGGCAGGGCGATCGCGCCGGATGTGGACCTGGCGGAGCAGACGACGCTGCTCGAGTCCAATGGCTCCACCTCGCCCGCTGGTGGTACAACCCGCATCAGGCGGAACTGGAGGCCGCCTACAACGAGTTCGATGAGGTGGCGGACAAGGTGTGGGGCAATGACCGACGACGAGGCTGAGGACATTGTTGGCTCCGCTGAGGCCACGCTCCACCGCCACAATCACGAAGCCCATGTCATTGGGTGCCGCCGGCAGCGAGGAAGAGTAGAGCATGGTAGGTCGTCACCGCTCGGGTCCCAAGAAGGCCACCGCTCCTCCCTCCCGTTAAAGGCAAGCTTGGCAATGACATGGAGGCGGACAACTTCACTTCCCGGGACTCCGGAGGCGTAGCTGGAGAGTGTCGGCGCGGAAGTGAAGAAGAAGAGGCTTTAGTTCTCACGGCTCATGGCCGGACACAGAGAACGGACGCCGGCGATCATAGATTAGGTGTATTAATTATACCTCCAGAGTCGGACCCACACCGCTTTTAGTTGAAGTATGTCCGAAATGTAATGAAATCTGTCATGTTTATGTGAAATCCGGTCGTGTTTGAACGAATATCGTCCGGTTAGTTTGAATTGTTGTCCAAATGTATGTGGGCAGCATTGGATGGCGGCCTCCCGCATTCGTGTCTGTGAATCCCTCTATCCGTGGATGAACCCGAGAGGAAATTTGCGGGTCGCCGTTGAATATGCTCTTAGTTGAAGTGGTTCGATCCTTGCCCTCTATTTCAGTATTAGTTGCCGCTGATTTAGTATAAACTTTGTATAAAATCAACGGCACTTAATATGAATTGGTAGACGCAATATTCTAGCGCCTCACTCATGCTTGAATGCAACATTACGTAATGACCGATGAATCAACATGTCCATACATTTTATCGCATGGTAAATTTAAAAGCTTTTTTTAAAGAACATGCACGACCGTTGCATGTCTTTTCTATTAAAAAGAGAAGGACAAGGTTCATAAATTACATGTGTAGGTGTACAGGACAATTATAACTACACAATCATTACATACAATATGTAGACGATTATTTCACCAACATCATCTTTTTATGGACAGGCAAGGTATATGGCTACCCTTATTGTTGTCCTTGTCAGAGTTAGGTGCCATGTCATTATCATACCTTGTTGGTCACTGGATGCATCTACAGACATGTAGTACATGTATGCATGTTGGAAACAGTCTTGCATTATTATCTACTCTCATATCTAGCTAAGTGATGTCTAACAAGAAGGCGAGCTTGCAGTATTGGGGCACTCATAGCAACTCTAGCACACCCCATATAATAGCAACCCGCATAAGGCGTTTATAGTTTGACGAAGAACTGTTTTGCACGGCAGAGTAGACCCCGTATATGAAACTGTATAATTTAAAAAAAAAACTTTCACGGAAGAAATTGCAACCACACTAGTTCATCACATACTATATGATCATACACTAGTTCATCACATACTACATTCTTCTACTACTACTAGAGCGGGGGTGGGGGATCTCGCGGCGGCAAGGCCGAGGTCGATGTACCAAAATGGACGAGCTCGCGGTCGAGGACGACGCGGTGGAGGAGCTCAGTCCTCCTCGTCGGAGCCGACGAGATCGATGAACTTCTGCCTCTGCTCCTTGCGGATGCGCCATCACTCGTCGTCCTTGTCCTTCGCGGCAAGGTTCGCCGTGACCGCCTGCTTGAGCATGAGGTCTTCGAGCTCCTCGTCGTGGCGCCGACGCTCTGCCTCCTCGGCGCAAGCTCCGTTTGGCAATGGCGGCCGTGACTGCGCCGACATCGGCCATGAAATCTTTGGGCCCGACGACGCCTTGGCGCTCGATCTCCTCCGGCTCCTGCTTGACGGCAACGAGCTCGTGGTCCTCCGGCTCCTCCGACCACTTCCTCTTCATGGGGAGAAGCGCCATGCCGGAAGATGAAGAGCCCGCGGCGGAGGAAGAGCTCGCGGCCGAGGAGGGTGTACGCCCGTGCCGACGGTCGTACTCCTCCATCTCACGACGGAGGAGCCTCTCCGGCGGCTCGAGGCCCTTGTTCGTCCACTTCCTTGTCGCGCGCTTCCTTGCTCCGTCCGAGCTGACATGCCGCTCGCGCTCGGGGTCGCCGCCCCCACTGGAGCTACCACCGGAGCTGCGGCCGGTGTCGTGGTTCTAAGACTGACAGTAGAAAGGGGGGTAGGTATGGAGAGGCAAGATCTCAGCTATGGTGAAGGTGTACACACGGGATTTACGAGTTCAGGCCCTTCTCGGAGGAAGTAATAGCCCTACGTCTCGGTGCCCGGAGGCGGTCAATTGGATTATATGCGTGTGATGTTACAGGGGGTGCGAACCCTTGTGCCAGAGGTGAAGGAAATATGCCCTAGAGGCAATAATAAAGTATTATTTATTTCCTTATATCATGATAAATGTTTATTATTCATGCTAGAATTGTATTAACCGGAAACATAATACATGTGTGAATACATAGACAAACAGGTCACTAGTATGCCTCTACTTGACTAGCTCGTTAATCAAAGATGGTTATGTTTCCTAGCCATAGACATGAGTTGTCATTTGATTAACGGGATCACCTCATTAGGAGAATGACGTGATTGACTTGACCCATTTCGTTAGCTTAGCACTCGATCGTTTAGTATGTTGCTATTGCTTTCTTCAGGACTTATACATGTTCCTATGACTATGAGATTATGCAACTCCCGTTTACCGGAGGAACACTTTGTGTGCTACCAAACGTCACAACGTAAATGGGTGATTATAAAGGTGCTCTACAGGTGTCTCCAAAGGTACTTGTTGGGTTGGCGTATTTCGAGATTAGGATTTGTCACTCCAATTGTCGGAGAGGTATCTCTGGGCCCACTCGGTAATGCACATCACTATAAGCCTTGCAAGCATTGTAACTAATGAGTTAGTTGCGGGATGATGTGTTACGGAACGAGTAAAGAGACTTGCCGGTAACGAGATTGAACTAGGTATCGAGATACCGACGATCAAATCTCGGGCAAGTAACATACTCGTGACAAAGGGAACAACGTATGTTGTTATGCGGTCTGACCGATAAAGATCTTCGTAGAATATGTGGGAGCCAATATGGGCATCCAGGTCCCGCTATTGGTTATTGACCGGAGACGTGTCTCGGTCATGTCTACATAGTTCTCGAACCCGTAGGGTCCGCACGCTTAACGTTACGATGACAGTTTTATTGAGTTTTGATGTACCGAAGGAGTTCGGAGTCCCGGATGAGATCGGGGATATGACGAGGAGTCTCGAAATGGTCGAGACGTAAAAATCGATATATTGGACGACTATATTCGGACTTCGGAAAGGTTCCGAGTGATTCGAGTATTTTTCGGAGTACCGGAGAGTTACGGGAATTCGTATTGGGCCTTAATGGGCCATACGGGAAAGGAGAGAAAGGCCTCAAAAGGTGGCCGCACCCCTCCCCATGGTCTGGTCCGAATTGGACTAGGGAAGGGGGGCGCACCCTTCCTTCTTTCTCCTTCCCCCTTCCCTTCTCCTACTCCCACAAGGAAAGGAGGAGTCCTACTCCCGGTGGGAGTAGGACTCCCCCCTATGGCGCGCCTCTCCCCTTGGCCGGCTGCCTCCCCCTTGCTCCTTTATATACGGGGGCAGGGGGGCACCCCAGAGACACAACAATTGATCCTTGAGATCTCTTAGCCGTGTGCGGTGCCCCCCTCCACCATATTACACCTCGATAATACCGTTGCGGAGCTTAGGCGAAGCCCTGCGTCGGTGGAACATCATCATCGTCACCACGCCGTCGTGCTGACGAAACTCTCCCTCAACACTCGGCTGGATCGGAGTTCGAGGGACGTCATCGAGCTGAACGTGTGTAGAACTCGGAGGTCCCGTACGTTCGGTACTTGATCGGTCGGATCGTGAAGACGTACGACTACATCAACCGCGTTGTGATAACGCTTCCGCTGTCGGTCTACGAGGGTACGTGGACAACACTCTCCCCTCTCGTTGCTATGCATCACCATGATCTTGCGTGTGCGTAGGAATTTTTTTGAAATTACTACGTTCCCCAACAGTGGCATCCGAGCCAGGTTTTATGCGTTGATGCTATGCACGAGTAGAACACAAGTGAGTTGTGGGCGATATAAGTCATACTGCTTACCAGCATGTCATACTTTGGTTCAGCGGTATTGTGAGATGAAGCGGCCCGAACCGACATTACGCGTACGCTTACGCGAGACTGCTTTCACCGTTGCGAGCACTCGTTGCTTAAAGGTGACTGGCGGGTGTCTGTCTCTCTCACTTTAGTTAAACCGAGTGTGGCTACTCCCGGTCCTTGCGAAGGTTAAAACAGCACCAACTTGACAAACTATCGTTGTGGTTTTGATGCGTAGGTAAGAACGGTTCTTGCTAAGCCCGTAGCAGCCACGTAAAACTTTCAACAACAAAGTAGAGGACGTCTAACTTGTTTTTGCAGGGCATGTTGTGATGTGATATGGTCAAGACATGATGTGATATAATTTGTTGTATGAGATGATCATGTTTTGTAATCGAGTTATCGGCAACTGGCAGGAGCCATATGGTTGTCATTTTATTGTATGCAATGCAATCGCCATGTAATGCTTTACTTTATCACTAAGCGGTAGCGATAATCGTAGAAGCATAAGATTGACGAGACGACAACGATACTACGATGGAGATCAAGGTGTCGCGCCGGTGACGATGGTGATCATGACGATGCTTCGGAGATGGAGATCACGAGCACGGTGCTTCGGAGATGGAGATCACAAGCACAAGATGATGATGGCCATATCATATCACTTATATTGATTGCATGTGATGTTAATCCTTTATGCATCTTATCTTGCTTTGTTTGACGGTAGCATTATAAGATGATCCTTCACTAAATTATCAAAGTATAAGTGTTCTCCCTGAGTATGCACCATTGCGAAAGTTCTTCGTGCTGAGACACCACGTGATGATCGGGTGTGATAGGCTCTACGTTCAAATACAACGGGTGCAAAACAGTTGCACACGCGGAATACTCAGGTTAAACTTGACGAGCCTAGCATATAACAGATATGGCCTCGGAACACGGAGACCGAAAGGTCGAGCGTGAATCATATAGTAGATATGATCAACATAGTGATGTTCACCATTGAAACTACTCCATCTCACGTGATGATCGGACATGGTTTAGTTGATATGGATCACGTGATCACTTAGAGGATTAGAGGGATGTCTATCTAAGTGGGAGTTCTTAAGTAATATGATTAATTGAACTTAAATTTATCATGAACTTAGTCCTGATAGTATTTTGCAAATTATGTTGTAGATCAATAGCTCACGTTGTTGCTTCCCTGTGTTTATTTTTGATATGTTCCTAGAGAAAATTATGTTGAAAGATGTTAGTAGCAAAGATGCGGATTGGATCCGTGATCTGAGGATTATCCTCATTCCTGCACAGAAAAATTATGTCCTTGATGCACCGCTAGGTGACAGACCTATTGCAGGAGCAGATGCAGACGTTATGAACGTTTGGCTAGCTCAATATGATGACTACTTGATAGTTTAGTGCACCATGCTTAACGGCTTAGAATCGGGACTCCAAAGACGTTTTGAACGTCATGGACCATATAAGATGTTCCAGGAGTTGAAGTTAATATTTCAAGCAAATACCCGAGTTGAGAGATATGAAGTCTCCAACAAGTTCTATAGCTAAAAGATGGAGGAGAATCGCTCAACTAGTGAGCATGTGCTCAGATTGTCTGGGTACTACAATCGCTTGAATCAAGTGGGAGTTTATCTTCCAGATAAAATAGTGATTGACAGAATTCTCTAGTCACCATCACCAAGTTAGTAGAACTTCGTGATGAACTATAGTATGCAAGGGATGAAGAAAGTAATTCCCGAGCTCTTCGTGATGCTGAAATCGACGAAGGTAGAAATCAAGAAAAACATCAAGTGTTGATGGTTGACGAGACCACTAGTTTCAAGAAAAGGGCAAAGGGAAGAAGGGGAACTTCAAGAAGAACGGCAAGCAAGTTGCTGCTCAAGTGAAGAAGCCTGAGTCTGGTCCTAAGCCTGAGACTAAGTGCTTCTACTGCAAAGGGACTGGGCACTGGAAGCGGAACTACCCCAACTATTTGGTGGATAAGAAGGATGGCAAAGTGAACAAAGGTATATTGATATACATGTTATTGATGTGTACTTTACTAGTGTTTATAGCAACCCCTCGGTATTTGATACTGGTTCAGTTGCTAAGAGTAGTAACTCGAAACGGGAGTTGCAGAATAAACAGAGACTAGTAAAAGGAGAGGTGACGATGTGTGTTGGAAGTAGTTCCAAGATTGATATGATCATCATCGCACACTTCCCATACTTTCGGGATTAGTGTTGAAACTAAATAAGTGTTATTTGGTGCCAGCGTTGAGCATGAACATTATATGTGGATCTTGTTTGATGCGAGACGGTTATTCATTTAAATCAGAGAATAATGGTTGTTCTATTTATATGAGTAATATCTTTTATGGTCATGCACCCTTGAAGAGTGGTCTATTCTTGTTGAATCTCGATAGTAGTGATACACATGTTCATAATATTGAAGCCAAAAGATGCAGAGTTGATAATGATAGTGCAACTTATTTGTGGCACTGCCGTTTAGACCATATCGGTATAAAGCGCATGAAAAAAACTCCATACTGATGGACTTTTTGGAACCACTTGATTATGAATCACTTGGTACTTGCGAACCGTGCCTCATGGGCAAGATGACTAAAACGCCGTTCTCCGGAACTATAGAGAGAGCAACAGATTTGTTGGAAATCATATATACAGATGTATGTGGTCCGATGAATATTGAGGCTCGTAGCAGGTATCATTATTTTCTGACCTTCACAGATGATTTGAGCAGATATGGGTATATCTACTTAATGAAACAGAAGTCTGAAACATTTGAAAAGTTCATATAATTTCAGAGTGAAGCGAAAATCATCGTAACAAGAAAATAAAGTTTCTACGATTTGATCGTGGAGAAGAGTATTTTAGTTACGAGTTTGGCCTTCAGTTAAAACAATGTGAAATAGTTTCACTACTCACGCCACCTGGAACACCACAGCATAATGGTGTGTCCGAACGTCATAACCGTACTTTATTGGATATAGTGCAATCTATGATGTCTCTTACCAATTTACCACTATCGTTTTGGGGTTATGCATTAGAGACAGCTACATTCACGTTAAATAGGGCACCATCAAAATCCGTTGAGACGACGCCTTATGAACTGTGGTTTGGCAAAAAACCAAAGTTGTTGTTTCTTAAAGTTTGGGATTGCGATGCTTATGTGAAAAAGTTTCATCCTGATAAGCTCAAACCCAAATCGGAGAAATGTGTCTTCATAGGATACCCAAAGGAGACAGTTGGGTACACCTTCTATCACAGATCCGAAGGCAAGACATTCGTTGCTTAGTGTGGATCCTTTCTAGAGAAGGAGTTTCTCTCGAAAGAAGTGAGTGGGAGGAAAGTAGAACTTGATGAGGTAACTATACATGCTCCCTTATTGGAAAGTAGTTCATCACAGAAATCTGTTCCTGTGACTCCTACACCAATTAGTGAGGAAGTTAATGATGATGATCATGTAACTTCAGATCAAGTTACTACCAAACCTCGTAGGTAAACCAGAGTAAGATCCGCACCAGAGTGGTACGGTAATCCTGTTCTGGATGTTATGTTACTAGACCATGACGAACCTACGAACTATGAAGAAGCGATGGTGAGCCCAGATACCAGCAAAATGGCTTGAAGCCATGAAATCTGAGATGAGATCCATGTATGAAGAACAAAGTATGGACTTTGGTTGACTTGCCCAATGATTGGCGAGCCATTGAGATTAAATGGATCTTCAAGAGGAAGACGGACGCAGATAGTAGTGTTACTATCTACAAAGCTAGAATTGTCGCAAAAGGTTTTCGACAAGTTTAAGGTGTTGACTACGATGAGAGTTTCTCACTCGTATCTATGCTTAAGTCTGTCTGAATCATGTTAGCAATTGCCGCATTTTATGAAATCTGGCAAATGGATAAACAAAACTGCATTCCTTAATGGATTTATTAAAGAAGAGTTGTATATGATGCAACCAGAAGGTTTTGTCAATCCTAAAGGTGCTAACAAAATATGCAAGCTCCAGCGATCCATCTATGGACTGGTGCAAGCATCTCGGAGTTGGAATATACACTTTGATAAGTTGATCAAAGGATATAGTGTTATACAGACTTGCGGTGAAGCCTGTATTTACAAGAAAGTGAGTGAGAGCACTATAGCATTTCTGATAAGTATATGTGAATGACATATTGTTGATCGAAAATAATGTAGAATTATTCTGCAAAGCATAAAGGAGTGTTTGAAAGGAGTTTTTCAAAGAAAGACCTCGGTGAAGCTGCTTACATATTGAGCATCAAGATCTATAGAGATAGATGAAGACGCTTGATAAGTTTTTCAATGAGTACATACCTTAACAAGATTTTGAAGTAGTTCAAAATAGAACAGTCAAAGAAAGAGTTCTTGCCTGTGTTACAAGGTGTGAAATTGAGTAAGACTCAAAGCCCGACCACGGCAGAAGATAGAAAGAGAATGGAAGTCATTCCCTATGCCTCGGCCATAGGTTCTATAAAGTATGCCATGCTGTGTACCAGATCTATTGTATACCCTACACTGATTTTGGCAAGGGAGTACAATAGTGATCTAGGAGTAGATCACTGGACAGCGGTCAAAATTATCCTTAGTGGAATAAGGATATGTTTCTCGATTATGGAAGTGACAAAAGGTTCATCGTAAAGGGTTACGTCGATGCAAGTTTTGACACTAATCTAGATGACTCTAAGTCTCGGTCTAGATACATATTGAAAGTGGGAGCAATTAGCTAGAGTAGCTCCGTGCAGAGCATTGTAGACATAGAAATTTGCAAAATACTTACGGATCTGAATGTGACAGACCCGTTGACTAAAATCATCTCACAAGCAAAACATAATCACACCTTAGTACTTTTTGGGTGTTAATCACATAGTGATGTGAACTAGATTATTGACTCTAGTAAACCCTTTGAGTGTTGGTCACATAGAGATGTGAACTATGGGTGTTAATCACATGGTGATGTGAATTATTGATGTTAAATCACATGGCGATGTGAACTAGATTATTGACTCTAGTGCAAGTGGGAGACTGAAGGAAATATGCCCTAGAGGCAATAATAAAGTATTATTTATTTCCTTATATCATGCTAAATGTTTATTATTCATGCTAGAATTGTATTAACCAGAAACATAATACATGTGTGAATACATAGACAAACAGAGTGTCACTAGTATGCCTCTACTTGACTAGCTCGTTAATCAAAGATGGTTATGTTTCCTAGCCATAGACATGAGTTGTCATTTGATTAACGGGATCACCTCATTAGGAGAATGACGTGATTGACTTGACCCATTCCGTTAGCTTAGCACTCGATCGTTTAGTATGTTGCTATTGCTTTTTTCAGGACTTATACATGTTCCTATGACTATGAGATTATGCAACTCCCGTTTACCGGAGGAACACTTTGTGTGCTACCAAACGTCACAACGTAAATGGGTGATTATAAAGGTGCTCTACAGGTGTCTTCAAAGGTACTTGTTGGGTTGGCGTATTTCGAGATTAAGATTTGTCACTCCAATTGTCGGAGAGGTATCTCTGGGCCCACTCGGTAATGCACATCACTATAAGCCTTGCAAGGATTGTAACTAATGAGTTAGTTGCGGGATGATGTGTTACGGAACGAGTAAAGAGACTTGCCGGTAACGAGATTGAACTAGGTATCGAGATACCGACGATCAAATCTCGGGCAAGTAACATACCGGTGACAAAGGGAACAACGTATGTTGTTATGCGGTCTGACCGATAAAGATCTTCGTAGAATATGTGGGAGCCAATATGGGCATCCAGGTCCCGCTACTGGTTATTGACCGGAGACGTGTCTCGGTCATGTCTACATAGTTCTCGAACCCGTAGGGTCCGCACGCTTAACGTTACGATGACAGTTTTATTGAGTTTTGATGTACCGAAGGAGTTCGGAGTCCCGGATGAGATCGGGGATATGACGAGGAGTCTCGAAATGGTCGAGACGTAAAAATCGATATATTGGACGACTATATTCGGACTTCGGAAAGGTTCCGAGTGATTCGAGTATTTTTCGGAGTACCGGAGAGTTACGGGAATTCGTATTGGGCCTTAATGGGCCATACGGGAAAGGAGAGAAAGGCCTCAAAAGGTGGCCGCACCCCTCCCCATGGTCTGGTCCGAATTGGACTAGGGAAGGGGGGCGCACCCTTCCTTCTTTCTCCTTCCCCCTTCCCTTCTCCTACTCCCACAAGGAAAGGAGGAGTCCTACTCCCGGTGGGAGTAGGACTCCCCCCTATGGCGCGCCTCTCCCCTTGGCCGGCTGCCTCCCCCTTGCTCCTTTATATACGGGGGCAGGGGGCACCCCAGAGACACAACAATTGATCCTTGAGATCTCTTAGCCATGTGCGGTGCCCCCCTCCACCATATTACACCTTGATAATACTGTTGCGGAGCTTAGGCGAAGCCCTGCGTCGGTGGAACATCATCATCGTCACCACGCCGTCGTGCTGACGAAACTCTCCCTCAACACTCGGCTGGATCGGAGTTCGAGGGACGTCATCGAGCTAAACGTGTGTAGAACTCGGAGGTGCCGTACGTTCGGTACTTGATCGGTCGGATCGTGAAGACGTACGACTACATCAACCGCGTTGTGATAACGCTTCCGCTGTCGGTCTACGAGGGTACGTGGACAACACTCTCCCCTCTCGTTGCTATGCATCACCATGATCTTGCGTGTGCGTAGGAATTTTTTTGAAATTACTACGTTCCCCAACAAGAGGAGGGGGGTGGCTTATATAGAGTACACCAGGACCCTCCTCGTCCTCCATTACAAGGGGCTTAATGTACATAAAGTAGGGGCGTTACTGATAACGCCAGCCTTAAGTGCTATTAATGACCTTAAAGACTACGGAGTGAACGCCTGCCCGTTGCAATGCTGAGTGACTCCTGATCTTCGGTAGGTCGAGTGATTCCTTGAATGGTCGAGTGACAATAGGTAGGGGGACACCCGGGTGATATGACTGGTCGAGTGGATTGCACTCGACATCTTTGACTGGGGGTCCCTTGTTGCCTCTTGGACTTCTTATCTTCTAGGGTAGTGACCTTGGGTAGGACATATGGGTCAGTCCCATGACCCTACCCCAGGTCTGTATCCTCATCAGTAGCCCCCGAATGGATTAAGGTTTGAGTGGAAAGTAGGTTGAAGTTGAACTTGTTCTGAGCTTTGCACCTCGCGAGCGTTTTCCGCAAGATGAAAAACTCACGTTGGTACTTCAGCGTCGATTCAGTCGCCTTGATCCATTCAGAAAGTTGTCGACTGAACTTATAACACCATCTGCCGAGTGCTGTCTTGGAGTGTAGAATCCTTGGCGCGATTGCCTGCAGTGTATCCCGGATTTCACGGGATACAAAATTTCGGGGAAGCGTGTGAGACGGGGAGCGCCGAAGTAGGCAGAGCGGATAAATAGTGGTGCCTCGATTTCCGTGCCGCCTTTTTCGCCACGTACAATGCGCGCGACTGTTGCGGGATTTGACAGGATCGCCTGGTCCCACGCGTCAGCCACTCGGAAGTAGCCCTTTATAAGGCGACGGGGCCGAGGCGTCTGCACTGTGCACGCCTGTTTCTCTTTCTTCTTCCCCTGCTTCTCCACCGCATCCAGCTCTTCTGCTCCCGACGCTGTCGCTCTGCCGCCATGGTGAAGGACAAGACGGCGGCACTGGAGCGTGCGAAGAAGGTGACGGGGGCGGTGAAAGGCAAGAAGCAGAACCGCGGGTCGTCATCGCGCGCGGGGATGCCGCCAGGCTGGATCCAAGGCGATTGGATCTGGTCTTCGCTCCGGCAAGAAGATCTGGATGAGCTGGCGGAGTCCGGACTGATGGCCAAGGGTGCGGCAAGGCTGCCTGAGGGGGAGATGGAGCCACAGCCTCGACCGGATGAGTGTGTATTGCTCGCCACCCACGTCGATCGGGGATTTTCTCTCCCTCCGCACCCCTTCTTCCGGGGCTTCCTGAACTTCTTCAGTGCTCAACTCCACCATTTTTCTCCCAATACCATCACGTACCTGGCCGCGTTCGTGTTGATGTCTGGAAACTTTTTGGGGTGTCGACCGCACTGGGGTCTTTTCAAACATATCTTCACCATCCGATCCCAGTCGGTGAAGAAAGCAAAAACGAGTGACTCGAAGACCCATGTCATCCAAATGTGTGGGGTTTTGGGTATTCAGAAGAGGCATAGGAGCGCTTTCCCTGCTATGACTCTCCCTGAATTGGTTAGAGGCTGGCAGTCGACCTGGTTCTACTGCCAGGACGTCGCAACTCCAGGTCAGTCGACTGGCCTTCCCCACTTCACATTCGACCGTGTCCAGACTCCTTCTCCACTGAAAGTGACTGCTGCTGAGAACGTGGAGACGAAGATGTTGGTGGAGAAAGTGGTCCAACTGATTAATGAGGGTGTCACTGGCCTGTACCTGCTGGAAGTGTTCCTCAGTCGACGCATCCAGCCTCTTTAGGCTCGTGACCATCCTATGTGGATGTACTCCGGATCTGACGACACCGCTCGGGTCCATCCAGAAGAAGTGCCACCCAAGACCGTGGCCATGTGGTTGAAGAGCATCACAGGCAACCAGGACAACCCGAGAGGAGCCAGGCGAGTCATCCCCTTCAGCGACGACAATCATCCCGACAAGGTATGCTCTTTATTTGGACTGTCTTGCATATATGTTCCAACTGTACTTGATCTCGACTGACTTTTACTCGACTTTTTGTCTTGTAGATTTTCACTGGGATGTATTTGAAGGAAATATGCCCTAGAGGCAATAATATAGTTATTATTTATTTCCTTATATCATGATAAATGTTTATTATTCATGCTAGAATTGTATTAACCGGAAACATGATACATGTGTGAATACATAGACAAACAGAGTGTCACTAGTATGCCTCTACTTGACTAGCTCGTTGATCAAAGATGGTTATGTTTCCTAGCCATTGACATGAGTTGTCATTTGATTAACGGGATCATATCATTAGGAGAATGATGTGATTGACTTGACCCATTCCGTTAGCTTAGCACACGATCGTTTAGTATGTTGCTAATGCTTTCTTCATGACTTATACATGTTCCTATGACTATGAGATTATGCAACTCCCGTTTACCGGAGGAACATTTGTGTGCTACCAAACGTCACAACGTAACTGGGTGATTATAAAGGTGCTCTACAGGTGTCTCCGACGGTACTTTTTGGGTTGGCGTATTTCGAGATTAGGATTTGTCACTCTGATTGTCGGAGAGGTATCTCTGGGCCCACTTGGTAATGCACATCACTTAAAGCCTTGCAAGCATAGCAACTAATGAGTTAGTTGCGGGATGATGTATTACGGAACGAGTAAAGAGACTTGCCGGTAACGAGATTGAACTAGGTATTGAGATACCGACGATCGAATCTCGGGCAAGTAACATACCGATGACAAAGGGAACAATGTATGTTGTTATGCGGTTTGACCGATAAAGATCTTCATAGAATATGTGGGAGCCAATATGAGCATCCAGGTTCCGCTATTGGTTATTGACCGGAGACGTGTCTCGGTCATGTCTACATTGTTCTCGAACCCGCAGGGTCCGCACGCTTAAAGTTCGATGACGGTTATATTATGAGTTTATGTGTTTTGATGTACCGAAGGTAGTTCGGAGTCTCGGATGAGATCGGGGACATGACGAGGAGTCTCGAAATGGTCGAGACGTAAAGATCGATATATTGGACGACTATATTCGGACATCGGAAAGGTTCCGAGTGATTCTATTTTTCGGAGTACCGGAGAGTTACGGGAATTCGCAGGGGAGAAGTATTGGGCCTTATTGGGCCATACGGGAATAGAGGAGAGAGGCCAAAAGGAAGGAGGCGCGCACCCCCCCCCCCTCTGGTCCGAATTGGAAAAGGGGTGCAGCCCCCTTTTCCTTCTCCCTCTCCCCCTCTTCCCTTCTCTCCTACTCCAACAAGGAAAGGAGGAGTCCTACTCCCGGTGGGAGTAGGACCCCCCCCTTGGCGCGCCCTCCTCCTTGGCCGGCCGCCTCCCCCCTTGCTCCTTTATATACGGGGGCAGGGGGGCACCCCATAGACACAACAATTGATCGTTTGATCTTTTAGCCGTGTGCGGTGCTCCCCTCCACCATAGTCCACCTCGATAATACTGTAGCGGTGCTTAGGCGAAGCCCTGCGTCGGTAGAACATCAGCATCGTCACCACGTCGTCATGCTAACGAAACTCTCCCTCAACACTCGGCTGGATAGGAGTTCGAGGGACGTCATCGAGTTGAACGTGTGCAGAACTCGGAGGTGCCGTGCGTTTGGTACTTGATCGGTCGGATCGTGAAGACGTACGACTACATCAACCGCGTTGTGCTAACGCTTCCGCGTTCGTTCTACGAGGGTACATGGACACACTCTCCCTTCTCGTTGCTATGCATCACCATGATCTTGCGTGTGCGTAGGAATTTTTTTGAAATTACTACATTCCTCAACAGTATTCGATGCCCAACAGTGAACAAGCTCTGGAGCAGGACCAGGAGGGAGAGGCCAGCGCAGAGGAGAGTGGTGAATGGGAGTCTTCGGATGAAGAGGAGGAGAGCGAGGAGTCGGACGACGAGGAAGAAGTCGACTCGCCGCCGCGCTCCGAATGCCGATCCAAGAAGCACCATGACCCGGCGGGCGGGCACGGGAAGACCGTGGCTCCGAGTACCCACACTCAGAAGCGCACTCGGACGTCGACTCCGGAGCCGACAGAGAAGGTCGCCAAGCAGCCCAAGGTTGTTCCTCCAAAGGCTCGGAAGACTTTGCCGCAGATCAAGATGGACGTCCCTGTTGCTTCGGGGTGAGTATCTTGCTTGTGTTTATATAGGCCGACTGAAGTTTTTGTTCTAACCAACTGGATCATGTATCTTTCTAGCCCCACCTCTGCTGCCACTGACATGGACATCGACAAGGCACCAGGAGACGAGGAGACCGACGATGCAGCCACTTTCTCGAGCTGGTAAGTCCGTTCGACCAGGTTTCATTTAGTCGAGTGGATCGTCAATCGGCTGAATTTCTGATATTTCTCTCTTTCTGTAGTTCCGCAAGAGGTTGTCGTGCTCCCTGACGATGAATAAGAAGAAGCGCCTCTACAGGAGAGGAGGAAGAGGAGTGGGGGTTCAAGCAAGAGGAGGCTTGAAGTTCAAGTCCCTCAGTCGACGCCGGCGCTTGAGGCGGTGGTCGAACATTCCGGAGATCCGGTTCGGACCAACGTCACATTCGCCAACCCGCTGACGACTGATCGTCCGTCGGGGTCGACTGCTCCGACTCCTGCCACTCCAGTGCACCTCCACGCGTCTGACCCAGTAGCTGCTTCAACCGCCTTGGAGCCATCACTCTTCGCTGCATATCAGACCCCAGACGACTCGCCGAGTGCTGCCAGGGAGGCTCTTCACCAGGTGAACCTTGTCATGGAGCAGGTGAAGGTGATGCACGAGGCTAGTCAGGTGGCTTATAACGCCAGCACTGCCCTGCAGACCAATGTTCAGGTCAACGAACTCCGACTGAGCTTTTGAATGTTGTTTTATATCCGATCACCCACTGGGGTGTGCCTTTATTTAGGATTTAGGAAATCTTCCACTTCACTCGATTTGTGCTGAGTCGTAGTAGTCTTTCTGGACCAGTGGGGGCACGCCGAGTGCACCCACTGGGTGTAGTCCCCGAGACCACGGTCGACTGCTGGCAGTCGACTGAGGTCTTAGAATCTTCTCTTTTTTTTGACTCACGCTGGGCAGACCCTGCTGAGTGTTGATCTGAACCGGTGGGGGCACGCTAAGTGCACCCACTGGGTGTAGTCCCCGAGACCACGGTCGACTGCTGGCAGTCGGCTGAGGTCTTAGAATAACTTTTCACTGTCATTGTCTCTTATTTCTATCGACTGACATATCTCTCTCGCTGACTGCAGAGGTCTTGTGATCTTGGAGCTCGACTTTCCGAATTAAAGAAGAAGCATATCAGCGTTGAACTTGACCTTGAACTCGCAAAGAAGAACCTCAAGACTGCTCAACAAGAGACGGCCATCATGGGAGGTAACTATTCGACCCTTGCCTACTTAGTAGCTCGTGTCTTTCACTGCTTTTTCTTTCAGTCTCTTTGAACCGAGTGACTTCACACAAGTAGATGTGCGTAGTGAAACCGTCAACTTCAGGCTTGTCTGAAGAGTGTTGTTTCTTTAGAGAGAATGAAGGAAGCTTTGGAGAAGAAGGACCAGGACCTTGCTGCTGCTCAGAAGGAAGCACGTGAGAAGACAACACTTGCGGACCAGAAGCTGGCTTCAGTCGGCAAGTTGGAAGAGGAGAACGCGAAGTTGAAGACCGCCATCTCAGAAGCCAATCGAGAAGTCGAGCAACTGAAGAAGGACAAGGAGAACCTGACCACTGAAGTTGGAGGCCTCAGAACCAAGACAGCCAAGCTAGAGTCCTATCTAGGACAACTTGCCGCGAAACTAGTTCTGAAGCTTGAAGGTACAGCCACTCGACTGGTTAATTGTCGTTGATTGAAGTATGTTGTAATATTGTCGACTCACTATTTTTCACGATGGAATAGAACTTTGCTAGGACTTTGAAGCTGAAACCGGGCGGGTCGAGACAGGTCTCGACCCCATCAATTGTCCTGTGAAAGATGACATTGCAATGAACTTGCTGCGATTGGAATCACACTTGGACAGCGCTGTTGCCTATCTGGCTCGACTGAAGGCTGCGATGACTTGAGTGGACGCCGAACTCTGGCCTCAGGCGGAACTTTCTCAAGACCTCGAGTCGCTGATGACTCGACTCAACCAGATTCCTGGCCAAGTGCAAGAGTGGAAGAAGTCATCCGCTTGCTGTGGCGCTGACGTCGCCTTGTCATTGGTTCGAGTGCACTACAAGGAGGCTAGAGAAGACAAGTTGGCGGCCCTCAAGGTTGTGAATACTAAGAAGCATTCCTTCCAGTCCTTCATGGACACCTTCCTTGAGGCAGCCACTCGTCTTGCTGACAACATCGACCTTGACAGCTTCTGCGATCCAGCCAACCCTTCTCCTGCCGAGTGACCGAAAAAAAACATTATGCTTCGCCCTCATTTGCCTCGGGATGCCGAGTGAATTTGTAATCGTTGAAACTCTTTCGGGCCTGACGCCCGAGTACTTTAATCTGCGGTTAGAGACCTTTGGATTTATCTGCCCCGGGCTTATCTTTGAATATGTTGTGTTTATCTTCGAGTGAAAATTGTTCTTCTCTCGGATTGGTTTTTGTACTCTCGATGCAGCTTCTGAGGAAGAGGTCGCAGTCGACCTGTTGGACGAGCCTTGAGCAGCATTGATCAGCTCATCAGCGAGGCACTCAGCAATGGCCTTGACGTTCCTGAAAGCAATTCGCCTTGGCATTAGCTATTAAATGAGCCTTTGGCAGCATTGATCAGCTCATCAGCAAGGCACTCAGCAATGGTCTTGACGTTCCTGAAAGCAGCTCGCCTTGGCGTCGGCTGTTGGTGAGCCTTTGGCAGTGCGCACAATCTCGTCCTTCTTCTTGACGGTGCAGCCCCGGGGGGAGGGGTCGTGGTCGACCTGCACCATTCGGCTGGGTTTCTCAAACTTTTGCGAGTACTGGACTGCAGCTAAGCCCCCGAGTGAGAGGATTGCTCGCCACTCGGTGGGATTTTTGATACTTAGGCGAGTACTGGACTGCAGCTAAGCCCCCGAGTGAGAGGATTGCTCACCACTCGGTAGGATTTTTTATACTTAGGCGAGTACTGGACTGCAGCTAAGCCCCCGAGTGAGAGGGTTGCTCACCACTCGGTAAGATTTTTTATACTTAGGCGAGTGCTGGACTGCAGCTAAGCCCCCGAGTGGGAGGGTTGCTCGTCAC
>NC_057808.1:250400325-250416088 GCF_018294505.1 Triticum aestivum | reverse complement strand
CACTCGGTAGGATTTTTTAACACTTAGGCGAGTATTGTACTGCAGCTAAGCCCCCGAGTGAGAGGCTGGCTCACCACTCAGTAGGATTTTCTAACACTTAGGCGAGTACTGGACTGCCGCTAAGCCTCCGAGTGAGAGGCTGGCTCACCACTCAGTAGGATTTTTTTAACACTTAGGCGAAACGGATTCGCAACTAAGCCTCCGAGTGAGAGGCTGGGTCACCACTCGGTAGGATTTTCTCTTCAACTTAGGCGAAACGGATTCGCAGCTAAGGCACCCACTGGGGGATTTTAGAACATGTAAAAAATGAACAACAATCATTCGAAAGACTGTAAAATCATGTCTTTTGATAATCAAACTAAAAGGTACTTCTTATTACATCTCAACAGTCTGAATGCTTTAAGAGTAAAAGGGGCGGAGCAGTTCCGCATTCCAAGCGTGTGGCTCATCTTTATTGTGCTCAACGTTGAAAAGACGATATGCTCCGTTGTGGAGCACTTTGGTCCACGACGAAAGGGCCTTCCCACGCAGGAGCGAGCTTGTGTGGTTTCTGCTGGTTCACTCGAAGAACCAAGTCTCCCTCCTGAAATGCCCGACCCCTTACGTTTCTGGCATGGAATCGACGCAGGTCTTGTTGATAAATGGTCGACCGAATCAAGGCCATCTCTCTTTCTTCTTCCAGGAGATCGACTGCATCTTGCCGAGCCTGTTCTGCTTCTTCTTCTGAGAAGAGCTCGACTCGGGGCGCATTGTGGAGCAGATCACTCGGGAGTACGGCTTCGGCTCCGTAGACTAAGAAGAATGGAGTTCGACCAGTCGACCGATTAGGAGTTGTCCTCAAACCCCAAAGTACTGATGGAAGTTCATCGACCCAGGCCCCTGCTGCATGCTTGAGGTCACTCATCAACCGGGGTTTCAGTCCTTTGAGAATCAATCCATTTGCTCTTTCAGCCTGCCCATTCGACTAAGGATGGGTAACCGAAGCATAATCGACCCTCGTGCCTTGGGAAGCACAAAAGGCTCTGAACTCGTCAGAGTCAAAGTTCGACCCGTTATCCGTGATGATGATGTGCGGAACACCATATCTGAATATCAATTCTCTGATGAAACTTACAGCTGTACTTGCTTCAAGGTTTTTAATGGGGTTGGCTTCGATCCATTTGGTAAACTTGTCGACTTCCACCAGCACATGGGTAAATCCACTCCTGCCAGTCCTCAGAGGTCCAACCATGTCCAATCCCCAGACAGCGAAAGGCCAGATGAGTGGAATAGTCTTCAGAGCTGACGCATGCTTATGGGACATGTTGGAGTAAAACTGACAGCCTTCACATTTGTCCACTATTTCTTTCGCCATCTCGTTGGCACGTGGCCAGTAAAATCCGGCTCGGTATGCTTTGGCCACGATGGTCCGAGAGGACGCATGGTGACCACAGGTCCCCGAGTGAATATCATTGAGGATCATTCGGCCTTCTTCTGGTGTGATGCACTTCTGGCAGACTCCAGTTACACTTTCTCTGAACAACTGACCTTTTATCACGGTAAAGGCTTTAGACCATCGGATGATCTGTTGAGCCTCTTCTTCATCCTCTGGAAGTTCTTTCCTAAGAATGTATGCAACGTACGGCACTGTCCAGTCGGGAGTGACGACCAAAACCTCCATGACTAAGTCGACCACGGCTGGGATTTTGACTTCAGTCGGATCTATGGCGCTCTTAGGCTGTGGGGACTCTTCACTGAAAGGATCTTCCTGAACTGAAGGTGAATGGATATGCTCCAAAAACACATTGCTGGGAATGGCCTCTCTCTTAGAACCTATCCTTGCCAATTCATCTGCAACTTGATTTTTCAGTCGGGGTATATGGTGAAGCTCCAACCCTTCAAACGTCTTTTCCAGCTTTCTTACCGCATTGCAATATCCAGTCATGGCCGGGCTCCTGACATCCCACTCTTTCATCACTTGATTAACCACCAAATCCGAGTCGCCGTAGACCATAAGGTGACGGACGCCGAGTGAAATGGCCATACGCAACCCGTATAAAAGTGCTTCATATTCAGCTTCATTATTGGAGGAATCAAAATGAATCTGGAGAACATAGCTAAGATTGTCTCCACGGGGAGATACCAATACTACCCCAGCACCTGAACCATTCAGCATCTTGGAGCCATTGAAGAACATAGTCCAATGCTCCGAGTGAACTTGAGTCGACAGTTGCTGTTCAATCCACTCGGCAAGGAAATCTGTGATTGCTTGGGACTTGATAGCTTTCTTTGCCTCAAACTTGATATCCAATGGAAGGAGTTCAATCGCCCATTTTGCCACTCGACTAGTTGCATCTCTGTTGTTCAGAATTTTAGATAATGGTGCGTCGCTGACGACTGTAATGGAGTGATCAGAGAAATAATGTGCAACCTTCTTCATGGTCATGTAGATTCCATAGACAAGCTTCTGATAATGTGGATATCGTTGCTTGGATGGAGTCAAAACTTCAGAGAGATAATATACTGGGCGCTGAACCTTGTAAGCCTTTCCTTCTTCTTCTCGCTCGACCGTGAGTACTGTACTGACAACTTGTCCAGTGGCTGCAATATAAAGCAGTAAAGGCTCTTTGCTGATTGGCGCAGCAAGCACCGGCTGGGTGGAAAGTAGGGTTTTGAGCTCTGCACGCTGCATCAGCTTCCTCAATCCACTCGAACTCATCAGATTTCTTCATCAATCGGTAAAGAGGTAATGCCTTTTCACCGAGACGAGAAATGAATCGACTCAAGGCAGCCAAACAACCAGTAAGCTTCTGAACATCAGGCACACGCACAGGGCGTTTCATTCGGAGGATGGTATCAACTTTTTCTGGATTGGCGTCAATCCCTCGTTCGGAAATGAGAAAACCGAGTAACTTTCCACCTGGAACTCCGAATGTGCACTTTGACGGATTAAGCTTGATATCGTACCTTCTTAGGTTGGCAGAGGTTTCTGCGAGGTCAGTCAGTAGGTCGGAACCTTTGCGAGACTTGACCACAATGTCGTCCATGTATGCTTCCACATTCCGACTGATTTGAGTGAGCAGGCACTTTTGAATCATTCTCATGAATGTGGCTCCGGCATTTTTAAGACCAAATGGCATGGTGACATAGCAAAAGCACCCGAATGGGGTGATGAAGGCTGTTTTTATTTCATCAGGACCATACAGTCGGATCTGATGATACCCGGAATATGCATCTAAAAAAGATAAGCGCTCACACCCCGCCGTCGAGTCAATAATTTGACCGATGCGGGGGAGAGGGAAATGATCTTTCGGGCAGGCCCGATTGATATGCTTGAAATCAATGCACATACGAAGTGAATCGTCCTTCTTGGGGACCATGACTACATTGGCAAGCCACTCGAAGTGGTAGATCTCACGGATGAACTCTGCTGCTAGGAGCCGAGCCACTTCCTCGCCAATTGCTTTTCTCTTCTGTACGGCGGACCACCGAAGATGCTCTTTGATGGGTTTTACATTGGGGTCGACACGCAAATGGTGCTCAGCCAGTTCTTTGGGTACACCCGGCATGTCAGAAGGTTTCCATGCAAAGATGTCCTAGTTCTCGCGGAGGAACTGGATGAGCGCTTCTTCCTATTTGCTGTCGAGTGTCGTTGATATATGAGTCGGTGCGGCATTGGGATCGGTCAGGTGAATATGAATCGGCTTCGTTTCACCAGACGACTGAAATGCAGAATCTGTGGCAGGCTTCTTAGCTCGGAGCAAATCACTCAGATCTGCATTCTTCTGATATTCTTGAAATTCAATTGCTGCCATTTGCGCATCGGCAATTTTGGAACCCTTCTGGAAGCATTCCTCTGCTTTCTGCCGATTGCCAGTAACTGTGATCACACCTCTGGGCCAGGCATCTTCAACTTAAGGTACACGTAACATGGTCGAGCCATAAAACGTGCGTAGGCGGGCCTACGCAGAATGGCATGATAAGCACTCTGGAAATCCACGACTTCAAATGTCAACTTTTCCTTACGGTAATGCTTGGAATCACCGAAAACCACGTCGAGAGCGATCTGGCTGAGTGATTTGGCTTTCTTTCTAGGGATAACGCCATGGAAACTCATATTGCTCTTGCTAAGTTTGGACATTGGAATGCCCATCCCCTTCAAGGTTTTAGCATAAAGAATATTCAGGCCGCTACCACCATCCATCAGCACTTTAGTCAGTCTAGTGCCTCCGACCACTGGGTCGACCACCAATGCCTGCCTCCCGGGGGTGGCTATACGCGCAGGGTGATCAGACTGGTCGAATGTGATGGCTGTCTGAGACCATTTCAGGTATGTGGTCGTCATTGCTGGAGCGACCATATTCACTTCTCTGTTGATAACTTTTAACCGACTCTTGCTCTCCACATCGGCAAAAATCATCAGGGTGGAATTGACTTTGGGATAACCGTCGTCTTCCTCTTCGTCCTCGTCTTTGTCTGACTCTTTTTCCTTCTCACCGGGCTGTTTTTCTCGGAACTGCTGGATCAGGAGTCGACATTGTCGAGTGGTATTCTTAGGGTAAATCAAATTACCCTCTTCGTCCTTCTTCGTGTGGATGTGACACGGTAAATCCAACACATCATTTCCTGCTTGATCCTTTACCTTCTTAGGGGGCCAGGGCCCTTTAGGTTTTCCCTTAAACTTTCCTTGAGCCACTGCTGCAATCTCACCGGGTGCTGCAGGCTCGGCCTTACGTTTCTGTTTCCGATTGGAATTACCTCCACCGGTCTCTTGGCCGACTGGTTTACCCTTTCTGCTGCGGAGTCGACCCTCTTCTTCTCCGTTAGCGTACCGGGTGGCTATTTCCATCATCCGAGTCAGAGTCATATCTCCAATCCGACCGAACTTCAGGACCAACTCTCGGTATTTGACGCCTTCCTTGAAGGCACACACTGCTTGATGCTCTGATACATTTTCAACGATGTGATGCAAAGTGGTCCACCTCTGAATGAAATCCCTTAAAGTCTCACTCGATTTCTGCACACAATGCTGCAACTCTGTCAACCCTGCTGGCCGCTTGCAAGTGCCCTCAAAAGTTCTGACGAACACTCGAGCAAGCTCTTCCCAACTATATATACTGCTTGGAGCTAACTGAGTCAACCATGCTCGGGCCAACCCTTCTAACATCAGAGGAAGATGTTTCATTGCTACATCATCGTTCCCGCCACCAATCTGCACAGCCACTCGGTAATCCTCAAGCCAAGTTTCAGGCTTGGACTCTCCAGTGAACTTACTAACTCCGGTCGCCAACCTGAAGTTGGGAGGAATCACCGCAGCCCTGATGGCTCTGCTGAAACACTCTGGACCTGAAACATGCACTCTGCTGCCACTCGGACGATCTCTGCCAGGGTCTTCTCTATGTGCTCTGTTCCGGTCGACTAGACCTTGAACGAGGATAGATCTTGCATCGAAGCCTGGCTCTCTTGGGTCGACTGGTGCTCTGCGCTCGCCGCTGTGACGACGTCTATCATCGTACTGCCGAGGCACATATGATGCACTCCTCGGAGGAGGTGTGGGCACTCGACGACGATTGTCGCGGTCGAGCCGATGATCATACTGTCCACGGCCTTCACGCCGCAGGGGCGATCTTGGGCTGTGGGCCGAGTGAACTTTATCCGCTACTACGGATCTGCTGTGAATCCTATTCCGTGACTAAGACACTGTTGTGTTCTGTTCTCCTGCTGCCCGGAGCAAGGCTCGGATCTACATCAAACCTCTGCCGGCCTCCGACTGGGAAGGTTGAATTGACTCTGCTATTCGGGCCGCAGCTGTGAGATTTTGGATTAGAGTGCGGTATACCTTAGGTGGAGGCGGGAAAAGCTGTCGTCGACTGGACTCAGGGATCCGCTCCCAAGCACGCTCGTTGAGAGCGCGCTGAAGGTTCTCCAGTCGAGTGTGCTCAGCCAAATTAGCCAAGTGCACCTCTTCCAAGGCCCGAGCCTCGGGGGTTTCTCCAACGATGGGCGTGTGGAGTGCATCCATGTTGCGGCGACGAAGTTCTTCCCTCTGCCGCGAAGAAAGGAGTTCGGGATGGTATTCCTCATGGACGCGCGACGGATCGCCGCCACCATCCTCGCCGTCTTCACGGCGGAAACCAGGCGGACCACGCGGTCCATCGACCATCAAGACTTCAGCCGCAGGGTTGCTGCTATCGCACTCGGATGCGGTCTCCGCGAAACCAGTCGACAGATCGAACAGGCCGTGGAGAGTTTCGTCGGGCTCGATTGCCGCGACTTGATGGGTGGCCGAACGTCGAGCCACCGTGTGTTTCACCCACCGCTGAAGCCGCGACCGACCGGATCGCTTGCGGCAGCGAATAGCGGGGAGGGAAGACACCATCGGAGCCGACTGATACTAGGTCAACGGCTGTCGGAGAAGGACGCCGCAAACGCACGCGCGAAAGTGCGTCTCCCCTCGGACGGGGAGCGCCTCAACGTCAAGGGGAGCTTCCTGAAGCCAAGCGGAGTCGTTGGCGATGAAAACGAGCGCGCCGAGACGGATCTCGCGGCCCTCAGCCAATCCGCCGCCGGAAACCATGATGATGATGATCGAAAAAATTTGCAACTTCACCAACAAGTCGCTAAGACACCTGCCCCACGGTGGGCGCCAACTGTCGTGGTTCTAAGACTGACAGTAGAAAGGGGGTAGGTATGGAGAGGCAAGATCTCAGCTATGGTGAAGGTGTACACACGGGACTTATGAGTTCAGGCCCTTCTCGGAGGAAGTAATAGCCCTACGTCTCGGTGCCCAGAGGCGGTCGATTGGATTATATGCGTGTGATGTTACAGGGGGTGCGAACCCTTGTGCCAGAGGAGGGGGGTGGCTTATATAGAGTACGCCAGGACCCTCCTCGCCCTTCATTACAAGGGGCTTAATGTACATAAAGTAGGGGCGTTACTGATAACGCCAGCCTTAAGTGCTATTAATGACCTTAAAGACTATGGAGTGAACGCCTGCCTGTTGCAATGCTGAGTGACTCCTGATCTTCGGTAGGTCGAGTGATTCCTTGTGTAACATCCCAAATTTTCAATTTGGAATGTTATACATTAGATCATCATGCATATCATATTTTATTGCATTTTGATTTGCGATCCTAGAAATTTCACGCAACTCAAGGACCCACGGAGAGAGTTGGGGATTTCGTTATTTTCATATTTGGGTTTTCTCAAATTTTGAAAATAGGATCATTTGTTTTAATTATTTTTCTCTCCGAAAATATTTCATATCAAAATATATGAGAGGGGATAAAATGACTTCTCCATAAATAATGAAATATTGGAGGAAAAATATTAAAAACAAATATTTGATTTTATTTGGATTTTATTTGATTTTATTCAAATTAGGAAAAATACGCATTTTTCAAAATTGCATTTTAGGCCCAAATAAATGTTCATCTTGTCCGGCTTATTTTTAGAGGACGAGGAAAATTTATTTCGGGATTTTTAGAGTCCGTAGTATTTCTTTTCTTATTTTTCCTGCACGTCCGTTTTTTTTAAAAAGTCAACCGCCTTACGGGCCGTGTCCGACCCGGACACCTCAGCCCGGCCGGCCTTTAAAGCCGCGGCCTGAGCCCCGCCTCAGCCCAAGTCGCCGCCGCCTGAGCCCCGCCTCAGCCCAAGTCGCCGCCGCCCCGAAACCCTAGCCGCCGGCCCGCGCCGCCGCCGCCCTGCGCCGCCCGCCACCCGACCCGCCACCCGCCGGAGCCCCACCGCCGTCCGCCGGAGCCCCGCCGCCTCTCGCCCGACGCCGCCACCCGCTGGAGCCGCTCGCCGCCGCCGCCGTCACGCGAACCGAGGTAGCCACCGTTTTTTCTCGAAAAACCGTTCGGTTTTATTTCGAAACCGAGATGCGTTTTTATATATATTAGATCGGTTTATTTTTTTTCCGGTTTAGTTAAATAGCGAACCCCCGTTCATTCGTTCGTTTTAACGAACGGTTTTCGTTTTTTTACAGACAGCGCACGTTCGATCGTTGGCCTGTTCGTCAGTTTTTCTTTTTCTCGGATTTTCCGCGATTATTCCTGATCGCGATTTCCGATCTGTTTTTCGTTTTAGTATAACTTTTCGCTCGTTTATCAGAATCAGGCGATTCAAGCGCCTAGAGTTTCATCTCGAAATTCTCTTTCTGTTTAACCAACTCAAATAAGTTTTTGCTACTGTAAAATTTGATTTAGATCCAGATTAGTAAATGAAGCTTGTTTCTTTCGCCGTTTGACCTTCGTTGCTTCGTTTGAATTGATTCTTTTTGCAAACCGGAGTTCTTAAGTTGAACTTTCTGGTTAGATCTCTTATTTTGAGTTTTATTTCGTGCACCCTTGCTTGATTGCTTATGTATGTATTGTTTGTTTACGATAGAGTACCCGGAGTGCGAAGCGTGCTACTACGAGTCTCTAGGTTTCACGGATCATCAGCAAGGCAAGTAACACTTTGATCATACTTTTCATCACCCAGTTTTATTGCATTAGATCAATCCTCAAACAGTTGCATGATTAGGATCTGATTAATATGTGGGTTTTGGGAAGTAGATGAGGTAGTACCTATTGTCCTGTTTACTATCAAACCTTTGGGAGTTACTTCTACGTTTGCTTATATTGCTATGCTATGCTCGTAGACGTGGATTGGGTTTGAGTGAATTCTTCATGACAGATGTGAGATTATTAATTTATGGTTTAACTTAAGGTGGCTACTTTAATTTACATCTGGGTGGATTGAGGCACCTGGAGAAACCAGTGTTGCCTGTATTTTTGGATATCCCGGAGTACCCGTGTGATCATCCTATGGACCGCCACCCAGACTCAAAGGGATCATGAGATTATTCATGCTAGAAACTTCCGTGTGCAGCCACAAGCTATTATGGGCTCTAGCATAGTTGAGTAGGTTACATGACCTCTTGAAGAGGTGGGCTAGCAGATGTAGGGGAAAGTAGGTGTAACTGTCCACCCGGAGTAAAGAGTAGTGTTTCTGAAAGACTGTGTCTCGGTCATCCGTTTCTCAAACACCATGTAGTGCGATAAATCAAGCGGAGGCGATCGAGTCTTGTGGGGAAAAGTGCACAAACCTCTGCAGAGTGTACAAACTAATCATGATTAGCCGTGTCCCCGGTTATGGACATCTTGAGTATCTAGTTCTTGGATTATCATGTGAATCTCATCATCATGTTACTTAATTTAATTTGATTGGGTTAATCACGTTCTTAATTGGGATTGAGTTGGAGGTACCTTCTCAATGTTTAACAACCACCATGATAGTTAAATAAAATTTATTCCTTTGTGGTAGGGAAAAATTGGCTTTTCACAAAACTGTAACCATAGAGCTTTCCACCAGCCAAATATGCATGTAGTGATAGCATTATTCTGTTCATTACTCTCTATGTGTTACTTTGCCAGCATATTCCATGTGCTGACCCGTTTTCGGGCTGCAACGTATCATGTTGCAGACTTTTCAGATGACGAGTAAGGAGCCTTAGGTCGTGGTCTTATACTCAGTGATGCCGTTGGAGTTGATGGACTCACTTTATCTTCCAAGCCTTTCGCTGTTATCGTATTTTAGATGGTCTTAAGCTATATTTATTGTATCGAGTTCTCTTGAACTATTCGATGTAATAAGTGTGTGATTGCTACTTTGTTATAAATCCTTCAAAGTACTGTGCGTGTCAGCATTACCGATCCAGGGATGACACTGATGCACAGAGACTAGACTGTTTGAGGTCTGGTCGCTACAGAGATGGTATCAGAGCACACGCTGACTGTAGGACACGACCACTAAGCTAAAGCCCTAGATCACTACTCTCTTCTCATTTCTGACTCCTCTCCTTTCTTCCACTCTTTTAGGATGGTGGATGCAAGGTACAAGTTCGCGCAACCAGATGAGGATACACCTTTTGGACGGCACTTGAAGGAAGTTACTAAGTACCTGAACATCGGAATACCAAGCTTCACCGGAACCTACAGCGCCACACTACCAGAAGAGGAGCGCTGGATGATTCAAGTTCAAGTTCCAGGAAGGACATTCACGCCAATCACTGAGCCCATAGAGTTTTCCTTTGATGCACCAACCTGGAGTCTAGGAAAGAGCATGACAGCCCACATCACCATGGGACGCATTGGAGAAGTGTACCACAATGATCTCAAGGATACTATCTATCAGATTTGTGGTCGCCGAGACGAGCAATGGGAGATGATCATTACCAGGAAGGATAGATCTATTGCAGCTTCCATCCAGGAGTTAAACCAGCACATCGCTAGGAGAACCAGATGTGCGCAGACATGATAGAACTGAAGAAGGCAAAGACTATGATCATGGAACTGGAGGAAGAACTCAAGGCTACACGCGAGGATTATATGGAGGAAATCGTCGCACTAGTGGAGAAGAATGACGACCTGACAAAGAAGCTAGGAGTTTTCATGGGAGACCCAGCACCAGGAGGAGATGATGACGATTCGACTTGCCCAGAGAATTACATCATCATTGACGACACCGACTCGGACCCCAGTGAGGATGATTTGGAGGATGAAGCCGGAGCAGATATCATGGAGTCTTCGACTGAGGAATTTTTCTAGTAGACCACCAAATTAGTAGTAGTATTCCACCATATATATAGTATAGTCCAAGCACTTTGTAACGATAGTTAGATCGATTGTATGCCTTGTGTGAATTGATTGAAGTGATATGATTGTGTTTGTCTCATGTGCATATGGGTAGTGTTTTCCCTTTAGACCTCATTCTATTCTAGTTTCTCGTCTTTTCTAAACCCATCAGATGCCTCCGAGACGCGACACCGGATTTGTTTTCCCACCGGAGATCACTCACTTGATTCAGCAGCAGAATGCCCTGATGCAAGTGCTTGTTCAGAACCAAGGCAACAACAACAACAACAACAACAACCCACCACCACCACCACCCGTTGATCACTTAGTCTGTTTTCTTAGGCTGAATCCGCCGGTGTTCTCCAGTAGCACCGAGCCGATTGTGGCAGATGATTGGCTCCGCAAGGTTGGAAGGGAGCTGACCACTGTAGGATGCAAAGATGCGGAGAGAGTGCGTTTTGCCGCACATCAGCTTGATGGACCCGCAACATCATGGTGGGAGAATTACACAGCCACTCACCCCATTGACACTGTCACATGGGACCAGTTTCAGCAAGCTTTCCGTACTGCCCATGTTTCAACAGGAGCTATGGCCATGAAGAAGCGTGAGTTTCGCAACTTACGCCAAGGAGGACGTACCATTGGCCAGTACGTGGAGGATTTTAGTAAGTTAGCACGTTATGCCCCAGATGACGTTGCTACGGATGCAACTAAGCAGGAGAAGTTTCTGGAAGGACTGAATGATGAGCTGAGCATGCAGTTGATGGTGGCAACTTTTAACAACTACCAGGAGTTGGTAGATAGAGCTCTCATGATTGAAGGGAAGCAACAGCAGATGGAGAGTCGTAAGAGGAAGTATGGACAAGGAAAGTACAGTACAGGAGCTCACCAGAAGCCTTGTTTTACCCTAAACTCGGGAGGACACCTTCAGCATAACCATGGAGGTCACAATCACAATGGAGGAAGTTCGCACAATCATAGTGGCCCCAAGAATGGCAATGGGAACGGAGGAAGCAACGGACATAACCGTACCAACCCATCAACCCCAGCCAAGAGGGATCTAAGCCACGTTACCTGTTTCAAGTGCCAGAAGACTGGACATTTTGCCACTGATTGTCCAGAAGCAAAGAATGGAAATGGCAATGGAAGCTCGAGGAAGAAGCCGAACCCTTTCAACAGGGGACAGGTGAACCACATTAATGTGGAGGAGGTTGAAGCACAGCCTGATGCAGTAATAGGTAAGTTCTTGGTTAAGTCATTTACTGCAATCGTTCTTTTTGATACTGGTGCATCACATTCATACATATCAAGGGGATTTGTGGATAAGTTTAAGTTGCCCACCAAAGTTCTTAGAACACCTATGTTAGTAACCTCGCCAGGAGCAAAGTATATGGCAAGCCAAGGATGTTTTCAGTTCCCATTGGCCATAGGTAGGCATGTTTTCCCCTCAGACCTAATAGTTTTGGAGTCACAAGGTTTGGATGTGATTTTGGGAATGGATTGGCTATCGATGTATGGAGGAAACATCGATTGCGCCAGTAAGACGATTTTGCTTACTACCCCAGAAGGAAGAAGGATTAAGTATGTATCCCGACATGTGCCGAAGAGGACTCAAGTGAATTCCTTATCAGGAGTTGTACAGGAGAAAGTACCAGTGGTGAAGGAATTCCCTGACGTATTTCCAGAGGAGTTGCCAGGCATGCCACCGGATAGAGACATCGAGTTTTTGATTGAGCTTTTGCCAGGCACTGGGCCAATATCTAAGAGACCGTACAGGATGCCCGCTAAGGATTTGGAAGAAATTAAGAAGCAGATTAAGGAGTTACTGGATAAAGGATATATTCGCCCAAGTTCGTCACCTTGGGGATCACCCGTACTTCTAGTGGAGAAGAAAGATGGATCGTTGAGGATGGTTGTTGATTATCGTGGATTGAATGAAGTAACAATCAAGAACAAGTACCCACTGCCGATGATCAATGATCTGTTTGACCGACTACAAGGAGCTAAAGTATTTTCCAAGATTGATTTGCGATCAGGATACCACCAGTTGAAGATTCGAGAGCAGGATATACCGAAGACAGCTTTTACCACAAGGTATGGGCTATATGAGTACACCGTTATGTCATTTGGCCTGACTAACGCACCTGCCTATTTCATGAACATGATGAACAAAGTGTTTATGGAGTTTTTGGATAAGTTCGTCGTAGTGTTGATTGATGATATTCTGGTCTATTCGAAGAATGAAGAAGAGCATAAGGAGCATTTGCGTTTGGTACTTGGAAAGCTCAGAGAACATCAGTTATATGCCAAGTTCAGCAAGTGCGAGTTTTGGTTAAAGGAAGTTGGATTCCTTGGACATGTTATATCTGGAGAAGGAATAGCAGTAGATCCCACCAAGGTTAACACTGTGACAAATTGGGAAGCACCCACGACAGTTGGAGAAATCCGGAGTTTTCTTGGACTCGCAGGATATTACCGGAGATTCATCGAGAATTTCTCAAAGATTGCAAAGCCTATGACGGAGTTGTTGAAGAAGGACACCAAATTCATTTGGACTGAGGAATGTGAGGCTAGTTTCCAGGAATTGAAGAAACGTTTGCTTACAGCGCCAGTGTTGATTCTGCCAGATCAACGCAAGGATTATGAAGTATATTGCGACGCTTCTTGTCGAGGACTTGGAGCAGTGCTAATGCAGGAGGGAAGAGTTGTTTCATATGCCTCACGACAGCTTAAACCCCATGAGTTGAATTATGCTACACATGATTTGGAGTTAGCAGCCGTAGTGCATGCGTTGAAGACATGGAGACATTTTTCTCATCGGAAACCATTGTGAGGTGTGCACGGATCACAAGAGTTGAAGTACATTTTCACGCAGAAGGAGTTGAATCTCAGGCAAAGGAGATGGTTGGAGCTCATTAAGGATTATGATATGAGATTGCATTATCACCCAGGGAAGGCTAACGTAGTAGCCGATGCGTTGAGCCGCAAGAGCCATGTCAACGCGCTCATGACCGGAGAGTTACCCAAGAAATTAGCAGAGGATCTTCGTGAACTATGTTTGGAAATAGTTCCAAGAGGTTTTGTAGCAGCATTGGAGATTCAGTCTACTTTGATGGATAAGATCAGAGAAGCTCAGAAAATAGACAGGGAAATTGCTGAGATAAAGGAAAGGATGAGTAAAGGAAAAGTCAAGGGATTTCGTGAGGATGAACACGATACCTTATGGTTTGAGGACCGCGTTTATGTGCCCAATGATCCGGAGATCAGGAAGTTGATTCTGCAAGAGGCCCATGATTCACCATATTCGATTCACCTAGGAAATACCAAGATGTATTTGGATTTGAAGGATACTTTCTGGTGGACCGGAATGAAGAAGGATATTGCGGAGTATGTAGCAGTTTGTGATGTATGTCAGAGAGTAAAGGCAGAGCATCAGAAGCCAGCAGGATTGCTACAACCATTGCCGATACCCGAATGGAAGTGGGATAAGCTAGGCATGGATTTTATCACAGGATTGCCCAGGACTCGTTCAGGCTATGACTCGATATGGGCTGTAGTCGATCGTTTGACGAAGGTAGCTCATTTCATCCTAGTAAAGACCACTTATACAAGTGCTAAGTTGGCAAAGATATACATGACCAGGATCGTATGTCTGCATGGAGTTCCGAGGACCATTGTATCAGATAGAGGAACCCAGTTTACTTCAAAGTTTTGGAATCAGTTGCACGAGACTTTGGGTACCAGGCTAGAGTTCAGTACGGCCTTTCATCCACAGACAGACGGACAGACTGAGAGAGTCAATCAGATTTTGGAGGACATGCTGAGAGCTTGTGCGCTAGATTATGGATCTAGTTGGGACGACAATTTGCCATATGCAGAGTTCTCTTACAACAACAGTTATCAATCCAGTTTGAAGATGGCCCCTTTCGAAGCTCTGTACGGAAGGAGGTGCAGGACACCGTTGTTGTGGGACGAAGTTGGAGACCGCCAGTTGTTTAGACCAGATTTGATTAAAGAGTCTGAACAGAAAGTGAAGTTGATTCGCGATAGGCTCAAGGTAGCCCCGTCCAGGCAGAAGAGTTATGTGGATTCTAAACGCAAGGAGACAGTTTACGAAGTCGGAGACAGAGTTTATCTTCGAGTATCACCACTTCGAGGAGTAAAGCGCTTTGGAGTTAAGGGAAAGTTAGCGCCACGTTTTGTAGGACCATACAAACTTTTGGAGCGTATGGGGGAAGTTGCTTACAAGTTGGAATTGCCCGAAGGATTGTCGGGAGTTCACGATATGTTCCATGTTTCTCAGCTGAAGAAGTGCCACGCAGAGATGGCTGAGATACCACTGAGAGATACAGTGCCATTGGAAGCGATTCAGCTGGATAGTGACTTGACCTATGAGGAGAAACCAGTTAAGATTCTTGAGTATGACAGCCGAGTCACCTGCAGCAAGGTTATCAAGTTTTGCAAAGTTCAGTGGAGTCATCATACCGAGGATGAAGCCACCTGGGAGCGAGAGGAAGATCTACGGAAAGACCACTCTCACCTATTTTCTAGCCAACCCGAATCTCGAGAGCGAGATTCATCTTAAGGGGGGTAGGTTTGTAACATCCCAAATTTTCAATTTGGAATGTTATACATTAGATCATCATGCATATCATATTTTATTGCATTTTGATTTGCGATCCTAGAAATTTCACGCAACTCAAGGACCCACGGAGAGAGTTGGGGATTTCGTTATTTTCATATTTCGGTTTTCTCAAATTTTGAAAATAGGATCATTTGTTTTAATTATTTTTCTGTCCGAAAATATTTCATATCAAAATATATGAGGGGATAAAATGACTTCTCCACAAATAATGAAATATTGGAGGAAAAATATTAAAAACAAATATTTGATTTTATTTGGATTTTATTTGATTTTATTCGAATTAGGAAAAATACGCATTTTTCAAAATTGCATTTTAGGCCCAAATAAATGTTCATCTTGTCCGGCTCATTTTTAGAGGAGGAGGAAAATTTATTTCAGGATTTTTGGAGTCCGTTTAGTATTTCTTTTCTTACTTTTTCTGCACGTCCGAATTTTTTTTTAAGTCAACCGCCTTACGGGCCGTGTCCGACCCGGACACCTCAGCCCGGCCGGCCTTTAAAGCCGCGGCCCGAGC
>NC_057808.1:250392825-250399961 GCF_018294505.1 Triticum aestivum | reverse complement strand
CCGTCCGCCGCCGCCTCTCGCCCGACGCCGCCACCCGCCGGAGCCACTCGCCGCCGCCGCCGTCACGCGAACCGAGGTAGCCACCGTTTTTTCTCGAAAAACCGTTCGGTTTTATTTCGAAACCGAGATGCATTTTTATATATATTAGATCGGTTTATTTTTTTCTGGTTTAGTTAAATAGCGAACCCCCGTTCGTTCGTTCGTTTTAACGAACGGTTTTCGTTTTTTCTACAGACAGCGAACGTTCGATCGTTGGCCTGTTCGTCAGTTTTTCTTTTTCTCGGATTTTCCGCGATTATTCCTGATCGCGATTTCCGACCTGTTTTTCGTTTTAGTATAACTTTTCGCTCGTTTATCGGAATCAGGCGATTCAAGCGCCTAGAGTTTCTTCTCGAAATTCTCTTTCCGTTTAACCAACTCAAATAAGTTTTTGCTACTGTAAAATTTGATTTAGATCCAGATTAGTAAATGAAGCTTGTTTCTTTCGCCGTTTGACCTTCGTTGCTTCGTTTGAATTGATTCTTTTTGCAAACCAGAGTTCTTAAGTTGAACTTTCTGGTTAGATCTCTTATTTTGAGTTTTATTTCATGCAACCTTACTTGATTGCTTATATATGTATTGTTTGTTTACGATAGAGTACCCGGAGTGCGAAGCGTGCTACTGCAAGTCTCTAGGTTTCACGGATCATCAGCAAGGCAAGTAACACTTTGATCATACTTTTCATCACCCAGTTTTATTGCATTAGATCAATCCTCAAACAGTTGCATGATTAGGATCTGATTAATATGTGGGTTTTGGGAAGTAGATGAGGTAGTACCTATTGTCCTGTTTACTATCAAACCTTTGGGAGTTACTTCTACGTTTGCTTATATTGCTATGCTATGCTCGTAGACGTGGATTGGGTTTGAGTGAATTCTTCATGACAGATGTGAGATTATTAATTTATGGTTCAACTTAAGGTGGCTACTTTAATTTACATCTGGGTGGATTGAGGCACCTGGAGAAACCAGTGTTGCCTGTATTTTTGGATATCCCGGAGTACCCGTGTGATCATTCTATGGACCGTCACCCGGACTCAAAGGGATCATGAGATTATTCATGCTAGAAACTTCCGTGTGCAACCACAAGCTATTATGGGCTCTAGCATAGTTGAGTAGGTTACATGACCTCTTGAAGAGGTGGGCTAGCAGATGTACGGAAAGTAGGTGTAACTGTCCACCCGGAGTAAAGAGTAGTGTTTCTGAAAGACTGTGTCTCGGTCATCCGTTTCTCAAACACCATGTAGTGCGATAAATCAAGCGGAGGCGATCGAGTCTTGTGGGGAAAGTGCACAAACCTCTGCAGAGTGTACAAACTAATCATGATTAGCCGTGTCCCCGGTTATGGACATCTTGAGTATCTAGTTCTTGGATTATCATGTGAATCTCATCATCATGTTACTTAATTTAATTTGATTGGGTTAATCACGTTCTTAATTGGGATTGAGTTGGAGGTACTTCTCAATGTTTAACAACCACCATGATAGTTAAATAAAATTTATTCCTTTGTGGTAGGGAAAAATTGGCTTTTCGCAAAACTGTAACCATAGAGCTTTCCACCAGCCAAATATGCATGTAGTGATAGCATTATTCTGTTCATTACTCTCTATGTGTTACTTTGCCAGCATATTCCATGTGCTGACCGTTTTCGGGCTGCAACGTATCATGTTGCAGACTTTTCAGACAACGAGTAAGGAGCCTTAGGTCGTGGTCTTATACTCAGTGATGGCGTTGGAGTCGATGGACTCACTTTATCTTCCAAGCCTTCCGCTATTATCGTATTTTAGATGGCCTTAAGCCATATTTATTGTATTGAGTTCTCTTGAACTATTCGATGTAATAAGTGTGTGATTGCTACTCTGTTATAAATCCTTCAAAGTACTGTGCGTGTCAGCATTACCGATCCAGGGATGACACTGATGCACAGAGACTAGACTGTTTGAGGTCTGGTCGCTACACCTTGAATGGTCGAGTGACAATAGGTAGGGGGACACCCGAGTGATATGACTGGTCGAGTGGATTGCACTCGACATCTTTGACTGGGGGTCCCTTGTTGCCTCTTGGACTTCTTATCTTCTAGGGTAGTGACCTTGGGTAGGACGTATGGGTCAGTCCCATGACCCTACCCCAGGTCTGTATCCTCATCAGCCGGAGCTCCACATGTGGCCCCACATGATGGCTGGAGGTGGAAGGGGGCTCACCGGCGGCGAGAAATGTAAGGGAGGGAGTGGGAATTACGGCGAAACGCGGCGGCGGGGGGATAGGATTTCGACCCGTATCTGGCCAGAAAATTGGCCGAGCCCGTATACTCGCCGGAATTATGCGGGTTCGCGAGATATACGGGTCTGCTAGAGTTGCTCTGAGTCCTAGCACTCTCGACTTTTCACCACATGCATGCATGAGCTATTGGCCATTGCATTGAATTTGTATCAGAAGTTACCAATTCTTCAAAAACTTGTAAGTCAAAGAGAATTTCTTCAGGATTCTTCAAAAACTTGTATCAAAAGTTACCAATCCTTATTTGAGTGGAAAGTTTCCTCGGTATGGGCTTTCTTTGATTCAAAGACGCTTTAGTGAATTTCTTCAGGATCCTAGTCTTTATTCTTTTAGAGCCATGTTTGATTGGTAGGATTATAACCGTTAGAATATTTACCCGTGAGTTATTTAATTTGCATTCAGTTTCAAATGAAATTTTCTATTTAGCCTAACTTTTTAAAAATCTACCTTTGTTTATATGGCAACTGTAAGATACGTACCCCCTCCGTTCGGAATTACTTGTCTCGAAAATGGATGTATCTAGAACTAAAATACGTCTAGATACATCCATTTCTGCGACAAGTAATTCCGAACGGAGAGAGTAGTATGCAACAACTCTCCAAGAAAATTCACCCTTTTCTCCTTATTGCGGAAGCAAATAATTTCTGGGCTTCTAGAGAAAATGACATATAACATAAGTAATTTCCAAATCCTGTTCTGTCCATTCATGCATTTTGAGAATCCTGCCCATAAAAAAGACCCAGCATAGTATTACCAAAAAAAGGAACGAATGATGGCCTAAAATTGAACTGATGAGATGATATTCACTGAACCTGGACATTCATGCTCCGACTGATTAACAACTCTGCATGCATTCTCAGGCTCCATTCAGCCTGGGGTCCGGCCGATCGGGTGGATATACGCAGGCTCCTTGACTACATGCTTTAAAGGGGACATGCCTATATGTACCTAGACGTGATTTTGTACTATGTTTTACTCGCAAACACTTGCAAGAGGCGCGTGGTGCTGTCAACGACGGTGTACCCGATCGATGATGGATTGATGAAGCTCCAATCATATAGGTTCGTTGAATCTAGACTCGACGTACTCCCTCCGTTTGTGTTTCAAGAACACGCAAGATTGAAAATTCGTAGGGGCACACGGGTGCAGGGAAGCACCTACGCATATGTACGGGTGCAGGGAAGCACCTACGCATATGTATAGAGCCGTTGATCTGCGTCGTGATTTAAAAAGTTATTTTGGTGGAAATTGGCTAAATGTTGGATGCAAATTCAGAACCCTCTCAGCACAAGACAATATCTCACTCTATTCATAAAGGGAAAAGTCCAAAATAAACCTTGAAATTATAGACAAAAGCTAAATCAAACCCTAACTTTGGATCCCAGAAATTGACACTCTGAACTTGTAATCCCGGCTATTTTCGACCCTAGACCTGATTGGCACACCAAGAATACTATAATCCCGACAGGGATAACCAACTACTCTCACGGACAAGAATTTGGGCCGGCCCACTATAACAGAACAAGAATTCGTGAAGTTCAAAAAATGTTCGTATATTTCTAAAATAGTTCAGAAGTTAAAAAAATGTTCCTATTTTATATTTTTCCACGAATTAAATTCATTTTGTGTTTAAAAAAATATTAGAATGCTGAAATTCTATTCGAATTTTAAAAAACTTTTCGCTATTTAAAAAAACCACATTTGTCAAAAAATGTTCAGAATTCCAACAGTTTCTCACATGCTATGAAAAATGTTTCGGATTTTCAGAATTGTGTCACATTTTTTAATAATGTTTTTGGAATTTCTTAAATAATTTTGTAAATAATGTTTTTAAAAAATGTATCGGATTGTTGGCCGCGGACTCGACAGGGCCGGCCCACCAGACATAAAAGCAACTCTTTTTTTTTTCACTTATCACACGCCATAAAAATTCTTTCTTTCGTTTTCTTAGTGCGCGACGTAATAATTCCAAAAGAAAAAAACATGCCGTGGAGTCGAACTTGGGATCCGGCAGGGTTGACCTGATTTCGTTAGCCACTACACCAGACGACTATGACTTACATAATAAGAGGCCGAAAATATTTAATCAGAAACCAAAGGGTCGAACTTTGGAAAAAAAATAGATCAAACAAGTATTGAAAACGTATTTATTTCTGAAATATTTGAACATGTTATAAAGTGCGTTTTTGAAAATTTCAAATACTTTTAAAAAACCAACAACTTTCAAAAAGAGAACACCTTTTGAAACATAAACATTTTTTTAAACCTGGACAAAATTTTAAAGTGCAAACACTCTTTGAAACATAATTTTGTTCTGAAACCAGAGCAAAATGTTACAGTGCAAACACTTTTTATACAATGTAAAAAGATGTTTGCATGTTGTAAAAGATGTGTCATAACCTTAACAGAATATACGTGACATATGTTTGAAAAAAGTGTATGCAAATTTAAAAATGTTGAACCATGTAAAAGAGTGTTCTCGTAGTTTTATAAAATGTTTATTGTCATTAAGAAAATGTAGAACATGCATTAGGGAAAATATTACCATGTATTCAGAAAAAGTCTTGAAAACATTTAATTTAAAAATGTCCATAATGTATTTGAAAATATCAAAAGTTTTCCAAATATTTAATGTGTGTGTTAGAAAAGTACATTAGGTACTTAGAAAAATTAGACATGTGCAAAAATAAAAAAATAAAAGAAAATGTAAAAGAGAAAAACTAAGAAAAAACAAATTAGTGCGCGCGTGAGCGACTGCGCTACTGGGCCGGCCCAATTCAGCAAATACCGGCGAAGTGCACTCAAGGTTTAAAATAGATCGGGATTAGAGAGTTTGGTGTGCTGATTTCAGGGATTGAGAGTTCGCGGTTCGTTTTAGTTTTCGCCTACAAATTCAAGGTTTGTTTTAGACTTTTTCCATTCATAAATATAACATGTTATATACTCCTCTGTAAAGTAATATGAGAGCATTTAGATTACTACTCCCTCCGTCCGAAAATACTTGTCATTAAAATGAATAAAAGGAGATGTAACTAGATGTATTTTAGTTCTAGATACATTCTTTTTGTTCATTTTGATGACAAGTATTTTTAGACGGAAGGAGTACTATTTTAGTATTCTAAATGCTCTTACATTAGTTTACGGAGGGTGTACATTTCAATATGAACTAGGTACATACAAACTGAAAAAATTGAACAAATACATCAAAACGTGTCTATATACATCCGATTTAATTTTTTTAGAAAAGGAGGATGACCCCCGGCCTCTGCATCTGGGCGATGCATACGGCCACTTTATTAATTATTCTTACAAGACCTTACAAAGCCACACAACAGTAAGACTAAAGCCACCGTCTAAGCAACAACTGTCGCTACACCTATCCAATTGATGAAGGGGGGCAGATAGTCTTGGCCTAATACCAAACACACATCGCAGCCAAACCAAAACATCTAAGACCTGAGGTCCCAACTAGGACGCCTGCCGGGTATGGGGCACCTACCAGTCCGGCGCACTCCTCAACCAGGACGCCTGCCAGGTATGAGGCCACCGCAGCCACCTGCCACCAATCCATCTTCAGAGCTGTATTGTTGCATGTACCGTGTCAGGTCTCTCTGCCATCGACGCCACCACGACGCCCGACAGCGTCGTCCTCCTGCGCGAGTCCACCCTCCCACGGCGAACTCCGAATCTGCACTGCGCCACGCCGTCAAGATCCGTCACCATCAGTGTGTAGGATGAAGCACCACTCCACCAAAGAATCCGTCCTCTGGTCCCTCGATCACGTGTGTACCTTCAAGAATGACGACCTCAAGGGAGGAACGACACCAGAGCGTCGCCGTCATCCGATCATCCGATCTAGGGTTTCCCCCAGAGGTAGCAGAGAGTGGCCTTAAACTTCTCCATGGCAATGCCTTCAAGAAGGGAACGACGCAGATAGCGCCGCCACCGCCGGCCTTAGCAGACGCCGAAGGCAGGTTTTCACCCAGATTAGTTCGAAGGGATCCAACTCTCATGCACAGGCCGCCGTCACCACCAGCACCACCAGGCAGAACCCTGGAGCACCGGCAGATCAGCGAGCCGCCGGCACCACCGCATCCAGATCGCCGGCCACGACGGGCCGCCGCCATCCCCCGCGTCGTCCGAGTCAGAGATGGAGCCGCCGACCGCGCACAGGGACCACCGCCGCCTGCACACGCCGGAGCGCCGCCTGCACACGCCGGAGCGCCGCCGAGAGCCTAGCGCCCGCTGCCGCTTGCGGAGGGCCGCCGCCGCGCGCCCCGAGCGGACTCCCACGCACACCAAGGGAAACTACGCCCCCAAGTCCATGCCGGCGCGCCCCGCCTCCAGCGCGCCGCCAACCATCGCCGCGATCCGCCCGCGCCAGATCCAGCGAGCCATGGGAGAAGAGATCCCGCCGCCGCCGACGCCGACCAGGCTTTGCCCGACGGCGGCGAGGAGGAGAGGTCGGGGTAGGGACGATGACACGGCGGCGCTAGGGTTCCCCACGGTCGCCGCGCAGGGGCGACACAGGAGGAGTCGAGAGCCTATGTTATGCGAGGTGACAGACTGCTTGTCTGTACGTGGTACTAGTTCCCTTAAAAAATGGGGGAGAATTTCACTTCCCCGACCTCTGCACCAACTAGGAATGCATACGGCCCTTTTAGTATGAGTACCAAGATAAGCATTTTTCTTAAATGAGCATCAAGATATTTTTTGATGAGTGGTTCCACCACACACCAAACTTGATCGTCAATAAATGGGGGAAAACCCCTGTGCATCACCTGTCAATTCTAGGAATTGAACTCGGGTCGTTAGGCTGCA
>NC_057808.1:250369574-250392613 GCF_018294505.1 Triticum aestivum | reverse complement strand
CTTTGCTTAAAAATGGGGGAGAATTTCACTTCCCCGGCCTCTGCACCAACTAGGGATGCATACGGCCCTTTTAGTATGAGTACCAAGATAAACATGGTCCCTAGATTTTTTTTAAATGAGTATCAAGATATTTTTTGATGAGTGGTTCCACCACACAAACTTGATCCTCAATAAATGGGCGAAAACCCCTGTGCATCACCTGTCAATTCTAGGAATTGAACTCGGGTCGTTAGGCTGCACAACCGCATGCCCAACCACTGAGCCAAGGCTCTCTTTGCAAAAAAAATACATTAGAACATCTTATTTATTTATTTATTTATTTATTTTTGCATTGGAACATTGAGCTCTATTAATTAATCAAAATCCGTTTATAATCCGCCCGTAGGCAACTAACAAGAAACTCAGGGCTTTTGTCAAGCCAACTTTCAGCCCCCTCCAATGTACTAGCTAGCCTTGCACATTGATGTGCGGGAACATTCATCTCACTCCCAACATAGGTAACCGAAAAAGAAGCAAAACTAGGAACGAGCTCATCTAATTCCCTCAATATAGGCGCAGCAACCAACCAAGCGAGAGATACTGCGCGAATTCCATAGATTGACCAGCTCCAGACAATCAATCTCCATGATCACATGTGAGAACCCTCGAAGCTGAGCAAAGATCACCCCTTCTCGAAAGGCCAAGAGCTTAGCAATAAAGGGATCGGAAACACCAGGAAGTGGTTTGCTCTAGGCTCCAAGGAAAGCTAGGTGCGAGCGGGCTAAACCACCAGCACCCCCCTTCCATGCGTCCGCATTAAGCGACCCATCTGTGTTGATAGTCACCCAGCCAGGGTCAGGTGGCCTCCATTTCTGGTTTTGTACCAGTTTCGATCGGCTTGAAGGCATGTCCAGAATGGACAAGGTTTCATGCACCCATTTGATAGCTAGGACCGGATCAAAACATTTTTCATCATGTGTCCAACGATTCCGGGAAGACCAAATCGAGTGCATAATTGTGATAATCTTGCATCTTTCATCACTGTTAAAACGTTGATCAAGCAAGATATCCTTGGCCCAAGTGTCCGGGTGTAAGAGAGGAAGGTGCAGATCGAATCGACCTTTTTCCGCATCCCAGAAACGCTTGGCATGAGAGCAGTTTATAAGTGCATGCATCAAGTTCTCGTCCATGGCGTGACACATGTCACAGCGGCCAATTTGCTTGGTGTGTCTGAACTTGAGCATAATAGAGTCGGGTAGAATTCCACGGAGTACTCTCCACCAGAAGACTCGCACTTTAGGAACCACATGGAGCTTCCAAAGGGTATTCCACATTTGTTTATTCACTGACGAAGTTTCCGTGATCGTCCCTTCCTCTAAAATGCTAAGCTCGTTTTGAGTTATTAGAGAGCGATACGCCGATTTTACAGTCTAAATACCAGTTTTTTCCAAAGCCCATGCAATTGTGTCATCACCACCAGCCGAATTCAGTGGAATGTTTAGGATAGCTTCTGCATCCGGCTAAAGAAAATTTTCACGAACAATCTGAACATTCCAGTTACCTGCGTATGCATCAATAAGTTCTGAAATTATATCCAAAGGAGCATTATCGAGGCGCCCCATCGGTTTGAGCGAGAGTGTGTTGGGGATCCAACTATCAGTCCATGTTGCAATAGAGGTCCCGTCCCCCACTCTATGAATTAAGCCAACATCCAGTGATTTCCTACCAGCAACAATCGCTCGCCAAGTAGCTGACGCACGAGCAGGAACTATTGCATGAAGGAAGTCACTATCAGGGAAGTATCTTCCCTTCAAAACTCGTGAGCAGAGAGAGTCCGGATGGGTAATCAGCCGCCAGCCTTGCTTTCCAAGAATTGCCAAATTGAAAAGTTGTAGGTCTCGAAAGTCCATGCCGCCCTTGCTCTTCGGTGTACAGAGTTTATCCCAGGAGATCCAATGGAGAGATGTCTTATCGATCGAACTCCCCCACCAGTACTTAGCCATACAAGATGTCAGTCCCTTGCATACCTTTTTCATAAGAAGGAAGCAGCTCATACTGAAAGTTGGAATTGCTTGCACTATGGATTTAAGGAGAGTCTCCCTGGCTACACATGCCACGTTTCTCTCCGACCATCCCTGCATTTTACTCCTGCTTCTGTCAGCAATGTGCATAAAGGTTCCACTCGTTACTCTATCCACTGTTGTCGGTAGTCCAAGATAGCGTTCAAAAAAAGATTCCACAGAAATTTCGAGTGTTTGCTTCAAGGACTCCTGAAGAGGTGGGCTAGTATTGCCACTGAAATAAATAGAACTCTTCTCCCGGTTTACTGCCTGTCCGGAACAGTCAGCATACACCCGGAGAATGTCATTCAATCTTTGTGCACTTTGGGTTTTGGCACTTAGGAAGATCGGGTTATCATCGGCAAAAAGCAAGTGATTAACCCAAGGTGCATGTGAGCTGACCCGAATACCTCTGTCAACAAGTGCACCTCCATAGCTATTTAACAAGCATGTCAATCCTTGGGCACATTTAAGAAAGAGATATGGTGATATCGGATCACCTTGGCGAGCACCCTTGGTAGGTGTAAAATATGGTAGCAGATCACCATTGACTTTGATTGTAAACCTTACCGATGTCACACACTTCATAATTAATCTGAATAACTGAGTGTTGAAACCTAGCTTCACCAACATGGCTTCAAGGTAGTGCCATTCCACTCTATCATAGGCTTTTAGCATGTCTAGTTTGACAGCACAACAAGAATTCCCCCCCCCCTCTTCGACCTCTTGATAGCATGGACACTCTCATAAGCAACAAGAACATTATCCGTAATCAAACGACCGGGGATGAATGCACTCTGCTCTTCCCCTATCACATCATACAAAATCATCCGAATACGATTGGTAATTTCTTTGACAACAATTTTATATAAAACTGGGCACAATGCATTGATCGGTATTGGGAGATCTTTTGTGGGTTGCGTACCTTTGGGATCAAAGTTATCGCCGTGTCGTTAAGCCCCGACGGTAATTCCCCACCATTCAAGAAATCTAGCACATCCTTAGTGACATCCTCCCCAAGAACATTCCAATGACGTTGGTAAAAACCTACGGTAAAACCATCAACACCCAAAGCCTTCGACGGCGCCATGTCAAATAAAGCCTTCTTCACCTCCTCGGCTACTTATTCCTTCTGAAGTAGTTCATTCATTCCCTCTGTAACTCGGGGAGCAACACAATTAAGCAGCTCATTCATGGGCTTAAACCCTTGTGGCTGATATAAAGACTAATAAAAGCTGCTGATTTCCTCCTTCACTTCATCTGGTTCGATGCAGGTGTGCCCGTCTGCCCGTTCAAGGGTAGTAATTCTGTTCGTTCTTTTTCTCTGAGCTGCCTGCGCTTGGAAGTAACCCATATTGCGGTCACCTTCACGTAACCATAGCACTCGCGACCGCTGTTTTACCCATATTTCTTCTTGACGCAAGGCCTCCCGCAGCTATGACGCTATTGACTTCTCCTCCTCCGATGGTCCTCGACCAATCGAGGCTGCTCGTAAGCGATCAAGGCATTTTTGTAGTAATTTGACTTTCTTTGTGAGATTCCCAAACTCCTTGTAACCCCAAGGTCCCAACTTTTGTTGTACTTCAGCAAGGGCATTGATAATCCCTTGTAGTCCCTCTTGTCCGGCATCAACTTGCCACATTTCTCGCACTATAGCATCATACTGAGCATGTGTCTGCCATACGTTCTTATAGCGGAACTGAAGGAAATATGCCCTAGAGGCAATAATAAAGTTATTATTTATTTCCTTATTTCATGATAAATGTTTATTATTCATGCTAGAATTGTATTAACCAGAAACTTAGTACATGTGTGAATACATAGACAAAACATATTGTCCCTAGTATGCCTCTACTTGACTAGCTCGTTTATCAAAGATGGTTATGTTTCCTAACCACAGACAAGTGTTGTCATTTGATAAACGGGATCACATCATTAGGAGAATAATGTGATGGACATGACCCATCCATTAGCTTAGCATTATGATCATTACAATTTCATTGCTACTGCTTTCTTCATGACTTATACATGTTCCTCAGACTATGAGATTATGCAACTCCCGAATACCGGAGGAACACCTTGTTGCTATCAAATGTCACAAACGTAAATGGGTGATTATAAAGATGCTCTACAGGTGTCTCCGAAGGTGTTTGTTGGGTTGGCATAGATCAAAATTAGGATTTGTCACTCCGTGTTTCGGAGAGGTATCTCTGGGCCCTCTCGGTAATGCTCATCACTATAAGCCTTGCAAGCATTGTAACAAATGAGTTAGTTGCGGGATGAAGTATTACGGAACGAGTAAAGAGACTTGCCGATAACGAAATTGAACTAGGTATGATGATACCTACGATCGAATCTCAGTCAAGTAACATACCGATGACAAAGGGAACAACGTATGTTGTTATGCGGTTTGACCGATCAAGATCTTCATAGAATATGTAGGAGCCAATATGAGCATCCAGGTTTCGCTATTGGTTATTGACCGGAGATGTGTCTCGGTCATGTCTACATAGTTCTCGAACCCGTAGGGTCCGCACGCTTAACGTTCGATGACGATATGTATTATGAGTTATGTGTTTTTGATGACCGAAGTTTGTTCGGAGTCCCGGATAAGATCACGGGCGTGACGAGGAGTCTCGAAATGGTCGAGACATAAAGATTGATATATTGGAATACAATATTCGAACACCGGAAGAATTTCGGAGAAGTTTCGGATAAAACTGGAGTGCCGGAGGGTTACCGGAACCCCCCGGGGGCACTAATGGGCCTAGATGGGCCTTAGTGGGAAAAGAGGAAGGGCCAGGAGGGGATGGCCGCGCGGCCCCCCTTGAGTACGAATAGGACAAGGGAAGGGGGGCGACGCCCCCCTTTCCTTCCCTTCCCCCTCTTCCTTCCTCCTTTCCCCTCTACCTTAGGTGGAAACCTACTAGGACTTGGAGTCCTAGTAGGATTCCCCTCTCTTGGCGCGCCCTAGGAGGGCCGGACGGCCTCCCCCTTGCTCCTTTATATACGGGGGCAGGGGCACCCGAGGACACACAAGTTTCTCTCCCAACCGTGTGCGGTGCCCCCCTCCACAGTTACACACCTCAATCATACCATCGTAGAGCTTAGGCGAAGCCCTGCGCCGGTAGCATCATCATCACCGTCGCCAGGCCATCGTGCTGATGGAACTCACCCTCGTACTCAACTGGATCAAGAGTACGAGGGACGTCATCGATCTGAACGTGTGCTGAACGCGGAGGTGCCGTACGTTCGGTACTTGGATCGGTTGGATCACGAAGACGTTCGACTACAGCAACCGCGTTATTGAAACGCTTCCACTTTCAGTCTACGAGGGTACGTGGACACACTCTCCCCTCTCGTTGCTATGCATCACCTAGATAGATCTTGCGTGATCGTAGAAATTACCACGTTCCCTAACAGTGGCATCCGAGTCAGGTCTATGCGTAGATGTTATATGCACGAGTAGAACACAAAGAGTTGTGGGTGATAATAGTCATACTGCTTACCACCAACGTCTTTGATTCTGCGGTATTGTTGGATGAAGTGGCCCGGACTGACATTACATGACCGCATTCATGAGACTGGTTCTACCGACGTGCTTTTGCACAAAGGTGGCTGACGGGTGTCTGTTTCTCCAACTTTAGTTGAATCGAGTTTGACTATGGCCGGTCCTTGTTGAAGGTTAAAACATCACACTTGACGAAAAGTTGTTGTGGTGTTGATGCGTAGGTAAGAACGGTTCTTGCTAGAAGCCCGTAGCAGCCACGTAAAACTTGCAACAACAAAGTAGAGGATGTCTAACTTGTTTTTGCAAGGCTTTCTGTGATGTGATATGGTCAAGCATGATGTGATATAAATTGTTGTATGAGATGATCATGTTTTGTAACAAAGTTATCGGCAACTGGCAGGAGCCATATGGTTGTCGCTTTATTGTATGCAATGCAATCGCCATGTAATTGTTTTACTTTATCAGTAAGCGGTAGCGATAGTCGTAGTAAGAATAGTTGGCGAGACGACAACGATGCTACGATGGAGATCATGATGTCGCGCCGGTGACGATGGAGATCATGATGGTGCTTCGGTGGTGGAGATCATGACCACAAGATGATGATGGTCATATCATGTCACATATTTTTTTATTGCATGCGATGTTTATCTTTTATGCATCTTATTTTGCTTAGTACGGCGATAGCATTATAAGATGATCCCTTACTAAATTTCAAGGTATAAGTGTTCTCCCTGAGTATGCACCGTTGCTACAGTTCATCGTACCGAGACACCACGTGATGACGGGTGTGATAAGCTCTACGTTCACATACAATGGGTGCAAGCCAGTTTTGCACACGCAGAATACTCGGGTTAAACTTGACGAGCCTAGCATATGCAGATATGGCCTCGGAACACTGAGACCGAAAGGTCGAACGTGAATCATATAGTAGATATGATCAACATAGTGATGTTCACCATTGAAAACTACTCCATCTCACGTGATGATCGGACATGGTTTAGTTGATTTGGATCACGTGATCATTTAGATGACTAGAGGGATGTCTATCTAAGTGGGAGTTCTTAAGTAATATGATTAATTGAACTTTAATTTATCATGAACTTAGTCCTGATAGTTATTTTGCATGTCTATGTTATTGTAGATCAATGGCCCGTGCTACCGTTCCTTTGAATTTTAATGGGTTCCTAGAGAAAGCTAAGTTGAAAGATGATGGCAGCAACTACATGGACTGGGTCCATAACTTGAGGATTATCCTCATTGTTGCACAGAAGAATTACGTCCTAGAAGCACCGCTGGGTGCTAGGCCTGCTCCAGATGCTACTGATGACGTTAAGAATGTCTGGCAGAGCAAAGCTGATAACTACTCGATAGTTTAGTGTGCCATGCTTTACGGCTTAGAATAGGGACTTCAAAGACGTTTTGAACGTCATGGAGCATATGAGATGTTCCAAGAGTTGAAGTTAATATTTCAAGCAAATGCCCGAGTTGAGAGATATGAAGTCTCCAACAAGTTCTACAGCTGCAAAATGGAGGAGAATAGTTCTGTTAGTGAACACATACTCAGAATGTCTGGTACCATAACCACTTGACTCAGCTGGGAGTTAATCTTCCTAATGATAGTGCATTGACAGAGTTCTTCAATCACTGCCACCAAGCTATAAAGGCTTCGTGATGAACTATAATATGCAAGGGATGAACAACACTATTCTCGAGCTCTTCGCGATGCTAAAGGCTGCGGAGGTAGAAATCAAGAAGGAGCATCAAGTGTTGATGGTCAACAAGACCACTAGTTTCAAGAAAAAGGGCAAAGGGAAGAAGGGGAACTTCAAGAAGAGCGGCAAGAAAGTTGCTGCTCAAGAGAAGAAACCCAAGTATGGACCTAAGCCTGAAACTGAGTGCTTCTACTGCAAAGGGACTGGTCACTGGAAGCGGAACTGCCCCAAGTATTTGGCGGATAAGAAGGATGGCAAAGAAAGGTATATTTGATATACATGTTATTGATGTGTACCTTACTAATGCTCGTAGTAGCGCCTAGGTATTTGATACTGGTTCTGTTGCTCATATTTGCAACTTGAAACAGGGGCTACGGATTAAACGAAGATTGGCTAAGGACTAGGTGACGATGCGCGTGGGAAATGGTTCCAAGGTCTATGTGATCGCCGTCGGCACGCTACCTCTACATCTACCATCGGGATTAGTTTTACACTTGAATAATTGTTATTTGGTGCCAGCATTGAGCATGAACATTATATCTGGATCTCGTTTGATGCGAGACGATTATTTATTTAAATAAGAGAATAATGGTTGTTCTATTTATATGAGTATTATCTTTTATGGTCATGTACCCTTGCTGAGTGATCTATTTTTTTTGAATCTCGATAGTGATGATACACATATTCATAATATTGAAGCCAAAAGATGCAAAGTTGATAATGATAGTGTAACTTATTTGTGGCACTGCCGTTTGGGTCATATTGGTGTAAAGCGCATGAAGAAACTCCATGCTAATGGACTTTTGGAATCACTTGATTATGAATCACTTGGTGCTTGCGAACCGTGCCTCATGGGCAAGATGACTAAAACTTAGTTCTCCGGAACAATGGAACGAGCTACTGACTTATTGGAAATAATACATACTGATGTATGTGGTCCAATGAGTGTTGATGCTCGTGGTGGGTATCGTTATTTTCTTACCTTCACAAATGATTTGAGCAGGTATGGTTATATATACTTAATGAAGCATGAGTCTGAAACATTTGAAAAGTTCAAAGAATTTCAGAGTGAAGTGGAAAATCGTCGTAACAAGAAAATAAAGTTTCTACGATCTGATCGTGGAGGAGAATATTTGATTTACGAGTTTGGTCTTCATTTGAAACAACATGGGATAGTTTCACAGTTAACACCACCTGGAACACCATAGGGAAATGGTGTGTCCGAAGGTCATAACCGTACTTTATTGGATATGGTGCGATCTATGATGTCTCTTACTGATTTATCGCTATCGTTTTGGGGTTATGCTTTAGAGACGGCTGCATTCACTTTAAATAGGGCACCATCAAAATCCGTTGAGACGATGCCTTATGAACTGTGGTTTGGCAAGAAAGCAAAGTTGTCATTTCTTAAAGTTTGGGGTTGCGTGAAGGAAATATGCCCTAGAGGCAATAATAAAGTATTATATATTTCCTTGTATCATGATAAATGTTTATTATTCATGCTAGAATTGTATTAACCGGAAACATAATACATGTGTGAATACATAGACAAACAAAGTGTCACTAGTATGCCTCTACTTGACTAGCTCGTTAATCAAAGATGGTTATGTTTCCTAGCCACAGACATGAGTTGTTATTTGATTAACGGGATCACCTCATTAGGAGAATGACGTGATTGACATGACCCATTATGTTAGCTTAGCACCCGATCGTTTAGTATGTTGCTATTGCTTTCTTCATGACTTATACATGTTCCCATGACTATGAGATTATGCAACTCCCGTTTACCGGAGGAACACTTTGTGTGCTACCAAACGTCACAACGTAACTGGGTGATTATAAAGGTGCTCTACAGGTGTCTCCAAAGGTACTTGTTGGGTTGGCGTATTTCGAGAATAGGATTTGTCACTCCGATTGTCGGAGAGGTATCTCAGGGCCCACTCGGTAATGCACATCACTATAAGCCTTGCAAGCATTGTGACTAATGAGTTAGTGGCGGGATGATGTATTACGGAACGAGTAAAGAGACTTGCCGGTAACGAGATTGAACTAGGTATCGAGATACCGACGATCGAATCTCGGGCAAGTAACATACCGATGACAAAGGGAACAATGTATGTTGTTATGCGGTCTGACCGATAAAGATCTTCGTAGAATATGTGGGAGCCAACATGGGCATCCAGGTCCCGCTATTGGTTATTGACCGGAGAGGTGTCTCGGTCATGTCTACATAGTTCTCGAACCCAAAGGGTCCGCACGCTTAAAGTTACGATGACAGTTATATTATGAGTTTATGTGATTTGATGTACCGAAGGTTGTTCGGAGTCCCGGATGTGATCACGGACATGACGAGGAGTCTCGAAATGGTCGAGACGTAAAGATTGATATATTGGACGACTATATTCGGACACCGGAAGTGTTCCGGAGAAGTTTCGGATTAAACCGGAGTGCCGGAGGGTTACCGGAACCCCCCGGGGAAGTATTGGGCCTTAGTGGGCCTTGAGGGGAGAGAGAGGGCAGCAGCCAGGAGGTGGTGCGCCCCCTCCCAGAGGAGTCCTAGTTGGACTAGGAGAGGGGGGCGCAGCCCCCTTTCCCTCTCCCTCTCCCTCTCTTTCCTTCCCCCCTTCTTTTCCTAGTAGGACTAGGAAAGGGGAGTCCTACTCCTACTAGGAGGAGGACTCCCCCCCTCTCCTTGGCACGCCCCATAGGCAGCCGGCCTCCCCCTTGCTCCTTTATATACGGGGGCAGGGGGGCACCTAAGAACACACTTGATATACGATATTTTAGCCGTGTGCGGTGCCCCCCTCCACCAGATTACACCTCGATAATACCGTCGCGAAGCTTAGGCGAAGCCCTGCGTCGGTGGAACATCATCATCGTCACCACGCCGTCGTGCTGACGAAACTCTCCCTCAACACTCGGCTGGATCGGAGTTCGAGGGACGTCATCGAGCTGAACGTGTGTAGAACTTCGGAGGTGTCGTACGTTCGGTACTTGATCGGTCGGATCGTGAAGACGTTCGACTACATCAACCGCGTTGTAATAACGCTTCCGCTGTCGGTCTACGAGGGTACGTGGACAACACTCTCCCCTCTCGTTGCATAGCATCACCATGATCTTGCGTATGCGTAGGAATATTTTTGAAATTACTACGTTCCCCAACAGTGGCATCCGAGCCAGGTTTTATGCGTTGATGCTTTGCACGAGTAGAACACAAGTGAGTTGTGGGCGATATAAGTCATACTGCTTACCAGCATGTCATACTTTGGTTCAGCGGTATTGTGAGATGAAGCGGCCCGGACCGACATTACGCGTACGCTTACGCGAGACTGGTTTCACCGTTCGGAGCACTCGTTGCTTAAAGGTGACTGGCGGGTGTCTGTCTCTCTCACTTTAGTTGAACCGAGTGTGGCTACGCCCGGTCCTTGCGAAGGTTAAAACAGCACCAACTTGACAAACTATCGTTGTGGTTTTGATGCGTAGGTAAGAACAGTTCTTGCTAAGCCCGTAGCAGCCACGTAAAACTTGCAACAACAAAGTAGAGGACGTCTAACTTGTTTTTGCAGGGCATGTTGTGATGTGATATGGTCAAGACATGATGTGATATAATGTGTTGTATGAGATGATCATGTTTTGTAACCGAGTTATCGGCAACTGGCAGGAGCCATATGGTTGTCGCTTTATTGTATGAGATGCAATCGCCATGTAATAGTTTTACTTTATCACTAAGCGGTAGCGATAGTCGTAAAAGTAATAAGTTGGCGAGACGACAACGATGCTATGATGGAGATCAAGGTGTCGCGCCGGTGACGATGGCGATCATGACGGTGCTTCGGAGATGGAGATCACAAGCACGGTGCTTCGGAGATGGAGATCACAAGCACAAGATGATGATGGCCATATCATATCACTTATATTGATTGCATGTGATGTTAATCCTTTATGCATCTTATCTTGCTTTGATTGACGGTAGCATTATAAGATGATCTCTCACTAAAATTTCAAGATAAAAGTGTTCTCCCTGAGTATGCACCGTTGCAAAAGTTCTTCGTGCTGAGACACCACGTGTTAATTGGGTGTGATAGGCTCTACGTTCAAATACAACGGGTGCAAAACAGTTGCACACGCGGAATACTCAGGTTAAACTTGACGAGCCTAGCATATACAGATATGGCCTCGGAACACAGAGACCGAAAGGTCGAGCGTGAATCATATAGTAGATATGATCAACATAGTGATGTTCACCATTGAAACTACTCCATCTCACGTGTTAATCGGTCATGGTTTAGTTGCTTTGGATCACGTAATCACTTAGATGATTAGAGAGATGTCTATCTAAGTGGGAGTTCTTAAGTAATATGATTAATTGAACTTAAATTTATCATGAACTTAGTACCTGATAGTATCTTGCTTGTCTATGTTAATTGTAGATATATGGCCCGTGCTGTTGTTCCGTTGAATTTTAATGCGTTCCTTGAGAAAGCTAAGTTGAAAGATGATGGTAGCAATTACACGGACTGGGTCCGTAACTTGAGGATTATCCTCATTGCTGCATAGAAGAATTACGTCCTGGAAGCACCGCTAGGTGCCAGGCCTCCTGCAAGAGCTACACCAGAAGTTATGAACGTCTGGCAAAGCAAAGCTGATGACTACTCAATAGTTCAGTGTGCCATGCTTTACGGCTTAGAACCGGGACTTCAACGACGTTTTGAACGTCATGGAGCATATGAGATGTTCCAGGAGTTGAAGTTAATATTTCAAGCAAATGCCCGGATTGAGAGATATGAAGTCTCCAATAAGTTCTATAGCTGCAAGATGGAAGAGAATAGTTCTATCAGTGAGCATATACTCAGAATGTCTGGGTATAATAATCACTTGATTCAACTGGGAGTTCAACTTCCGGATGATTGCGTCATTGACAGAATTCTTCAATCACTGCCACCAAGCTACAAGAGCTTCGTGATGAACTATAACATGCAAGGGATGGATAAGACGATTCCCGAGCTCTTCGCAATGCTAAAGGCAGCGGAGGTAGAAATCAAAAAGGAGCATCAAGTGTTGATGGTCAGTAAAACCGCTAGTTTCAAGAAAAAGGGCAAAGGGAAGAAGAAAGGGAACTTCAAGAAGAATAGCAAGCAAGTTGCTGTCCAGGAGAAGAAATCCAAGTCTGGACCTAAGCCTGAAACTGAGTGCTTCTACTGTAAGCAGACTGGCCACTGGAAGCGGAACTGCCCCAAGTATTTGGCGGATAAGAAGGATGGCAAGGTTAACAAAGGTATATGTGATATACATGTTATTGATGTGTACCTTACTAATACTCGCAGTAGCACCTGGGTATTTGATACTGGTTCTGTTGCTAATATTTGCAACTCAAAACAGGGGCTACGGATTAAGCGAAGTTTAGCTAAGGACGAGGTGACGATGCGCGTGGGAAATGGTTCCAAAGTCGATGTGATCGCCGTCGGCACGCTACCTCTACATCTACCTTCGGGATTAGTTTTAGACCTAAATAATTGTTATTTGGTGCCAGCGTTGAGCATGAACATTATATCTGGATCTTGTTTAATGCGAGACGGTTATTCATTTAAATCAGAGAATAATGGTTGTTCTATTTATATGAATAATATCTTTTATGGTCATGCACCCTTGAAGAGTGGTCTATTTTTAATGAATCTCGATAGTAGTGATACACATATTCATAATGTTGAAACCAAAAGATGCAGAGTTAATAATGACAGTGCAACTTATATGTGGCACTGCCGTTTGGGTCACATCGGTGTAAAGCGCATGAAGAAACTCCATACTGATGGAATTTTGGAAACACTTGATTTTGAATCACTTGGTACTTGCGAACCGTGCCTTATGGGCAAGATGACAAAAACACCGTTCTCCGGAACTATGGAGAGAGCAAAAGATTTGTTGGAAATCATACATACAGATGTATGTGGTCTGATGAATATTGAAGCTCGTGGCGGATATCGTTATTTTCTCACCTTCACAGATGATTTGAGCAGATATGGGTATATCTACTTAATGAAACATAAGTCTGAAACATTTGAGAAGTTCAAAGAATTTCAGAGTGAAGTTGAAAATCATCGTAACAAGAAAATAAAATTCCTACGATCTGATCGTGGAGGAGAATATTTGAGTTACGAGTTTGGTCTACATTTGAAACAATGCGGAATAGTTTCGCAACTCACGCCACCCGGAACACCACAGCGTAATGGTGTGTCTGAACGTCGTAATCGCACTTTACTAGATATGGTGCGATCTATGATGTCTCTTACTGATTTACCGCTATCGTTTTGGGGTTATGCTTTAGAGACGGCTGCATTCACTCTAAATAGGACACCATCGAAATCCGTTGAGACGACGCCTTATGAACTATGGTTTGGCAAGAAACCAAAGTTGTCGTATCTTAAAGTTTGGGGTTGCGATGCTTATGTGAAGAAACTTCAACCTGATAAGCTCAAACCTAAATCGGAGAAATGTGTCTTCATAGGATACCCAAAGGAGACCGTTGGGTACACCTTCTATCACAGATCCGAAGGCAAGATATTTGTTGCTAGAAATGGATCCTTTCTAGAGAAGGAGTTTCTCTCGAAAGATGTGAGTGGGAGGAAAGTAGAACTTGATGAGGTAACCATACCTGCTCCCTTATTGGAAAGTAGATCATCGCAGAGATCAGTTTCTGCGACACCTACACCAAGTAGTGAGGAAGTTAATGATAATGATCATGAAACTTCAGATCAAGTTATTACTGAACTTCGTAGGTCAACTAGATCAAGATCCGCACCAGAGTGGTACGGTAATCCTATTCTGGAGGTCATGTTACTAGACCATGGCGAACCTACGAACTATGAAGAAGCAATGGTGAGCCCAGATTCCGCAAAATGGCTTGAAGCCATGAAATCCGAGATAGGATCCATGTATGAGAACAAAGTATGGACTTTGGTTGACTTGCCCGATGGTCGGCAAGCCATTGAAAATAAATGGATCTTCAAGAAGAAGACTGACGCTGATGGTAATGTTACTATCTATAAAGCTCGACTTGTTGCGAAAGGTTTTCGACAAGTTCAAGGGATTGACTACGATGAGACCTTCTCACCCGTAGCGATGCTTAAGTCTGTCCGAATCATGTTAGCAATTGCCGCATTTTATGATTATGAAATTTGGCACATGGATGTCAAAACTGCGTTCCTGAATGGATTTCTGGAAGAAGAGTTGTATATGATGCAACCGGAAGGTTTTGTCAATCCAAAGGGAGCTAACAAAGTGTGCAAGCTCCAGCGATCCATTTATGGACTGGTGCAAGCCTCTCGGAGTTGGAATAAACGCTTTGATAGTGTGATCAAAGCATTTGGTTTTATACAGACTTTTGGAGAAGCCTGTATTTACAAGAAAGTGAGTGGGAGCTCGATAGCATTTCTGATATTATATGTGGATGACATATTACTGATTGGAAATGATATTGAATTTCTGGATAGCATAAAGGGATACTTGAATAAAAGTTTTTCAATGAAAGACCTCGGTGAAGCTGCATATATATTAGGCATTAAGATCTATAGAGATAGATCAAGGCGCTTAATTGGACTTTCACAAAGCACATACCTTGACAAAGTTTTGAAGAAGTTCAAAATGGATCAAGCAAAGAAAGGGTTCTTGCATGTACTACAAGGTGTGAGATTGAGTAAGACTCAATGCCCGACCACTGCAGAAGATAGAGAGAAGATGAAAGATGTTCCCTATGCTTCAGCCATAGGCTCTATCATGTATGCAATGCTGTGTACCAGACCTGATGTGTCCCTGGCTATAAGTTTAGCAGGGAGGTACCAAAGTAATCCAGGAGTGGATCACTGGACAGCGGTCAAGAACATCCTGAAATACCTGAAAAGGACTAAGGATATGTTTCTCGTATATGGAGGTGACAAAGAGCTCATCGTAAATGGTTACGTTGATGCAAGCTTTGACACTGATCCGGACGATTCGAAATCGCAAACCGGATACGTATTTACATTGAACGGTGGAGCTGTCAGTTGGTGCAGTTCCAAGCAAAGTGTCGTGGCGGGATCTACGTGTGAAGCGGAATACATAGCTGCTTTGGAAGCAGCGAATGAAGGAGTCTGGATGAAGGAGTTCATAACCGATCTAGGTGTCATACCTAGTACATCGGGACCAATGAAAATCTTTTGTGATAATACTGGTGCAATTGCCTTAGCAAAGGAATCCAGATTTCACAAGAGAACCAAGCACATCAGAAGACGCTTCAATTCCATCTGGGATTTAGTCCAGGTGGGAGACATAGAAATTTGCAAGATACATACGGATCTGAATGGAGCAGATCCGTTGACTAAGCCTCTTCCACGAGCAAAACATGATCAGCACCAAGACTCCATGGGTGTAAGAATCATTACTATGTAATCTAGATTATTGACTCTAGTGCAAGTGGGAGACTGAAGGAAATATGCCCTAGAGGCAATAATAAAGTATTATATATTTCCTTGTATCATGATAAATGTTTATTATTCATGCTAGAATTGTATTAACCGGAAACATAATACATGTGTGAATACATAGACAAACAAAGTGTCACTAGTATGCCTCTACTTGACTAGCTCGTTAATCAAAGATGGTTATGTTTCCTAGCCATAGACATGAGTTGTTATTTGATTAACGGGATCGCCTCATTAGGAGAATGACGTGATTGACATGACCCATTACGTTAGCTTAGCACCCAATCGTTTAGTATGTTGCTATTGCTTTCTTCATGACTTATACATGTTCCCATGACTATGAGATTATGCAACTCCCGTTTACCGGAGGAACACTTTGTGTGCTACCAAACGTCACAACGTAACTGGGTGATTATAAAGGTGCTCTACAGGTGTCTCCAAAGGTACTTGTTGGGTTGGCGTATTTCGAGAATAGGATTTGTCACTCCGATTGTCGGAGAGGTATCTCAGGGCCCACTCGGTAATGCACATCACTATAAGCCTTGCAAGCATTGTGACTAATGAGTTAGTTGCGGGATGATGTATTACGGAACGAGTAAAGAGACTTGCCGGTAACGAGATTGAACTAGGTATCGAGATACCGACGATCGAATCTCGGGCAAGTAACATACCGATGACAAAGGGAACAACGTATGTTGTTATGCGGTCTGACCGATAAAGATCTTCGTAGAATATGTGGGAGCCAACATGGGCATCCAGGTCCCGCTATTGGTTATTGACCGGAGAGGTGTCTCGGTCATGTCTACATAGTTCTCGAACCCAAAGGGTCCGCACGCTTAAAGTTACGATGACAGTTATATTATGAGTTTATGTGATTTGATGTACCGAAGGTTGTTCGGAGTCCCGGATGTGATCACGGACATGACGAGGAGTCTCGAAATGGTCGAGACGTAAAGATTGATATATTGGACGACTATATTCGGACACCGGAAGTGTTCCGGAGAAGTTTCGGATTAAACCGGAGTGCCGGAGGGTTACCGGAACCCCCCGGGGAAGTATTGGGCCTTAGTGGGCCTTGAGGGGAGAGAGAGGGAAGCAGCCAGGAGGTGGTGCGCCCCCTCCCAGAGGAGTCCTAGTTGGACTAGGAGAGGGGGGCGCAGCCCCCTTTCCCTCTCCCTCTCCCTCTCTTTCCTTCCCCCCCTTCTTTTCCTAGTAGGACTAGGAAAGGGGAGTCCTACTCCTACTAGGAGGAGGACTCCCCCCCTCTCCTTGGCGCGCCCCATAGGCAGCCGGCCTCCCCCTTGCTCCTTTATATACGGGGGCAGGGGGGCACCTAAGAACACACTTGATATACGATATTTTAGCCGTGTGCGGTGCCCCCCTCCACCAGATTACACCTCGATAATACCGTCGCGAAGCTTAGGCGAAGCCCTGCGTCGGTGGAACATCATCATCGTCACCACGCCGTCGTGCTGACGAAACTCTCCCTCAACACTCGGCTGGATCGGAGTTCGAGGGACGTCATCGAGCTGAACGTGTGTAGAACTTCGGAGGTGCCGTACGTTCGGTACTTGATCGGTCGGATCGTGAAGACGTTCGACTACATCAACCGCGTTGTAATAACGCTTCCGCTGTCGGTCTACGAGGGTACGTGGACAACACTCTCCCCTCTCGTTGCTATGCATCACCATGATCTTGCGTATGCGTAGGAACATTTTTGAAATTACTACGTTCCCCAACATTGCGATGCTTATGTGAAAAAGGTTCAACCTGATAAGCTCGAACTCAAATCGGAGAAGTGTGTCTTCATAGGATACCCAAAGGAAATTGTTGGGTACACCTTCTATCACAGGTCCGAAGGCAAGATCTTTGTTGCTAAAAATGGATCCTTTCTAGAGAAGGAGCTTCTCTCGAAAGAAGTGAGTGGGAGGAAAGTAGAACTTGATGAGGTAATTGTACCTTCTCCCTTATTGGGAAGTAGTTCATCACATAAATCAGTTCCAGTGATTCCTACACCAATTAGTGAGGAAGTTAATGATGATGATCATGAAACTTCAGATCAAGTTACTACCGAACCTCGTAGGTCTTCCAGAGTAAGATCCGCACCAGAGTGGTATGGTAATCCTGTTTTGGAAGTCATGTTACTAGACCATGGTGAACCTACGAACTATGAGGAAGCGATGATGAGCCCACATTCCGCGAAATGGCTTGAGGCCATGAAATCTGAGATGGGATCCATGTATGAGAACAAAGTGTGGACTTTGGTGGACTTGCCCGATGATCGGCAAGCCATAGAAAATAAATGGATCTTCAAGAAGAAGACCGACGCAGACGGTAATGTTACTGTCTACAAAGCTCGACTTGTTGCGAAAGGTTTTCGACAAGTTCAAGGAGTTGACTACGATGAGACTTTCTCACACGTAGCGATGCTTAAGTCTGTCCGCATCATGTTAGCAATTGCCGCATTTTATGATTATGAAATTTGGCAAATGGATGTCAAAACAGCATTCCTGATTGGATTTCTGGAAGAAGAGTTCTATATGATGCAACCAGAAGGTTTTGTCGATCCAAAGGGTGCTAACAAAGTGTGCAAGCTCCAGCGATCCATTTATGGACTGGTGCAAGCCTCTCAGAGTTGGAATAAACGCTTTGATAGTGTGATCAAAGCATATGGTTTTATACAGAGTTTTGGAGAAGCCTGTATTTACAAGAAAGTGAGTGGGAGCTCTGTAGCATTTCTAATATTATATGTGGATGACATATTGTTGATTGGAAATGATATAGAATTTCTGGATAGCATAAAGGGATACCTGAATAAGAGTTTTTCCATGAAAGATCTCAGTTAAGCTGCTTACATATTGGGCATCAAGATCTATAGAGATAGATCAAGACGCTTGATTGGACTTTCACAAAGCACATACCTTGATAAAGTTTTGAAGAAGTTTAAAATGGATCAGTCAAAGAAAGGGTTCTTGCCTGTGTTACAAGGTGTGAAGTTGAGTCAAACTCAATGCCCGACCAATGCAGAAGATAGAGAGAAAATGAAAGTCATTCCCTATGCTTCAGCCATAGGTTCTATCATGTATGCAATGTTGTGTACCAGACCTGATGTGTGCCTTGCTATAAGCATAGCAGGGAGGTACCAAAAGTAATCCCGGAGTGGAGCACTGGACAGCGGTCAAGAACATCCTGAAATACCTGAAAAGGACTAAGGATATGTTTCTCGTTTATGGAGATGAAAAAGAGCTCGTCGTAAACGGTTACATCGATGCAAGCCTTGACACTGATCCGGATGACTCTAAGTCGCAAACCGGATATGTATTTTATTGAATGGAGGAGCTGTTAGTTGGTGCAGTTCCAAGCAAAGCGTCGTGGCGGGATCTACGTGTGAAGCGGAGTACATTGCTGCTTCGGAAGCAGCAAATGAAGGAGTTTGGATGAAGGAGTTCATATCCGATCTAGGTGTCATACCTAGTGCATCGGGTCCAATGAAAATCTTTTGTGACAATATTGGCGCAATTGCCTTGGCAAAGGAATCCAGATTTCACAAGAGAATGAAGCACATCAAGAGATGCTTCAATTCCATCCGTCATCAAGTGTCGAAAGGGGACATAGAGATTTGCAAGATACATACGGATCTGAATGTTGCGGACCCGTTGACTAAGCCTCTTCCACGAGCAAAACATGATCAGCACCAAAGCTCCATGGGTGTTAGAATCATTACTATGTAATCTAGATATTGACTCTAGTGCAAGTGGGAGACTAAAGAAAATATGCCCTAGAGGCAATAATAAAGTTATTATTTATTTCCTTATTTCATGATAAATGTTTATTATTCATGCTAGAATTGTATTAACCGGAAACTTAGTACATGTGTGAATACATAGACAAAACATATTGTCCCTAGTATGCCTCTACTTGACTAGCTCGTTTATCAAAGATGGTTATGTTTCCTAACCATAGACATGTGTTGTCATTTGATAAACGGGATCACATCATTAGGAGAATAATGTGATGAACATGACCCATCCGTTAGCTTAGCATTATGATCGTTACAGTTTCATTGCTACTGCTTTCTTCATGACTTATACATGTTCCTCAGACTATGAGATTATGCAACTCCCAGATACCGGAGGAACACCTTGTGTGCTATCAAATGTCAGAACATAAATGGGTGATTATAAAGATGCTCTACAGGTGTCTCCGAAGGTGTTTGTTGGGTTGGCATAGATCGAGATTAGGATTTGTCACTCCGTGTTTCAGAGAGGTATCTCTGGGCCCTCTCGGTAATGCTCATCACTATAAGCCTTGCAAGCATTGTAACTAATGAGTTAGTTGCAGGATGAAGTATTACGGAACGAGTAAAGAGACTTGTCGGTAATGAGATTGAACTAGGTATGATGATACCGACGATCGAATCTCGGGCAAGTAACATACCGATGACAAAGGGAACAACGTATGTTGTTATGCGGTTTGACCGATAAAGATCTTCGTAGAATATGTAGGAGCCAATATGAGCATCCAGGTTCCTCTATTGGTTATTGACCGGAGATGTGTCTCGGTCATGTCTACATAGTTCTCGAACCCGTAGGGTCCGCACGCTTAATGTTCGATGACGATATGTAGTATGAGTTATGTGTTTTTGATGACCGAAGTTTGTTCGGAGTCCCAGATAAGATCACGGACATGACGAGGAGTCTCGAAATGGTTGAGACATAAGATTGATATATTGGACTACTATATTCGGACACCGGAAGTGTTTCAGAGAAGTTTCGGATAAAACCGGAGTGACGGAGGGTTACCGGAACCCCCCGGGGGAACTAATGGGCCTAGATGGGCCTTAGTGGGAAGAGAGGAACGGCCAGGATGGGCTGGCCGCCCCCCCCCTTGAGTCCGTAGCACCCCCCTTTCCTTCCCTTCCCCCTCTTCCTTCCTCCTTCCCCCTCTTCCTTAGGTGGAAACCTACTAGGACTTGGAGTCCTAGTAGGATTCCCCTCTCTTGGCGCGCCCTAGGAGGGCCGGCCGGCCTCCCCCTTGCTCCTTTATATACAGGACAGGGGGGGCACCCGAGGACACACAAGTTTCTCTCCCAACCGTGTGCGGTGCCCCCCTCCACAGTTACACACCTCGATCATACCATCGTAGAGCTTAGGCGAAGCCCTGCGCCAGTAGCATCATCATCACCGTCGCCACGCCATCATGCTGACGGAAATCACCCTCGTCCTCAACTGGATCAAGAGTATGAGGGACGTCATCGAGCTGAACGTGTGCTGAGCACGGAGGTGTCGTACGTTCGGTACTTGGATCGGTTGGATCGCGAAGACGTTCGACTACATCAACCGCGTTATTGAAACGCTTCCGCTGTCGGTCTACGAGGGTACGTAGACACACTCTCCCCTCTCATTGCTATGAATCACCTAGATAGATCTTGTGCGATCGTAGGATTTTTTTTGAAATTACCGCGTTCCCTAACAGGAACGAGCGTGCCACTTGAGACCATTTGTTTGCTACAATAGATCTGAGTTCAGCCAAAACAAAGCAATGGTCTGACTCGACACTGCTTATGTGTTTAACCATGGCGAACTCAAACATATCCAGAAAATCGATATTGACCAGGGCTCTGTCAAGGAGAGCCTTGACATTCGCCATGACATCTTGTCTGTTATCCCACATGAAGGGGACCCCTCTCCATCCCAAATCTTGGAGAGCACAATATGACACCGCCTCCCGGAAAGGTCTCATTTGACTCTCTGGTCTCGTGTTAGTCCCAAACTGCTCATGATCATGCAGAGTTTCATTAAAATCACCCATGCACATCCATCCACCATGCTGAATGGCAGACAAAGTACGCATAAATCGCCATGTGTGGTGACGATTCTTCGTCCGTGGCTCCCCGTACAAACCCGTAAACCTCCACCTTTTATTATCTTGCGTGACTGTTACATCAATTTGAGAAGAACTATAGTTTCCAAGCGTAACATCAACATCCTTGGACCAAAATAATCCAATACCACCACTAAGACCGACACTAACCACAGCAAAACAACCCGAAAAACCTAAAGTAAACTTCAAATTCTCAACTCTCTTACTCTCTATCTTTGTTTCCATGATAGACAGCAAAACGGATCCTTCTTGCTTCACAACCTTGCGAAGCTCACGAACTGTCCAAGGGTTCCCAAGCCCTCGGCAGTTCTAGCTCAAGACATTCATTGGCTCGAGCAGGGCTGACTCACAACCGCTGCGGAAGTTTCAGACATTGGTTGTGTGGGCTTCCTTTTCTTTGATTCTCTCTCAGTAAAAACCTCAGAGAGATTTTCAACTGCTGCAGCTCTCTGCTCAGCCGGATCCATCCCTGTCTCCTTATTTGCAATGGCCTCACCATGCTCAGTAATAGCTAGTGGGGCGGGAACCACCTTATGGTAGACTTGGATGTTCTGTGGTCCTCCCTTGCGCTTGTTCTGAACTGGGGTTTTGGCTGGGGAAGTCACCTCCACCCCATCTTTCTGTGTCGCATTCGACGTGCGAGATTCCTTTGTGCTATGCTGAGTATTGCTACTCTTCTTCGTCGGATTATCTCCGGAGTTCCCTTTCCTACGATCCTCCGAGGCCCGCATACTTGATTTGAACGGGAGGTCGCCGTTCTCATCCCTAGTCCTAGGAGTAGGATATAATAGATCTGAATGTCCCAAGCGGCCACACGAGAAACAAAAATGTGGAATTTGTTCATATTCAATGTCATACTGATATGTGCTTTTCCTATTAGCCGATGTAATTAGGATCCATCTGCGAAGTGGTTTTAGGACTTCAATTGTGACATGTGCTCGAAGAAACCCTCCTACAGGATCAATCTGAACGATGGAGGCGGTCTTGTCAATCTGCTTGGAGATCTTACATTTGTGAAAGGAGGGAGTACATGTTTATCTTGTATGCGTATTTCTTCCAACCGTTCTTCTACGTCCCTGTTTCTGCAGATACGGTGCATCTTCCCGCCCCTCTTTTTGTACGCTAAGTGTTGTCTGTACAAAGTATTGCATTTTTATCCATCTGTGAAGAAGGCGACCTTGCAGTCTTCTGTCATTCAATCCTGGGACTCTCAACTCTTGACCACATGCGTGCATTGAGCTATTGCGTTGAATTTATATCAAAGGCTGCTGTTGTTTGTGTAAAAAACTAGAATAGGCTGTGCAACACAATTGCATTGATCAGTGCACCACGCACGTATATATGCTGTACAGAGGGGGGCGACAACCTAAACTATACATATGAACTAGGAGGTGGGCCCAAGACACAATATACATGTACACGATATATTCAATACTCCCCC
>NC_057808.1:250331130-250369388 GCF_018294505.1 Triticum aestivum | reverse complement strand
CCCGCGCCAGAGATGCAGAGACTGGAACAAAACTCCTCGAAGGTGGAAGTTGGCAGTCCCTTAGTCATCACATCGGCGAACTGTTGTGCGGTCGGAACATGGAGGACCTAAATGCGTCCAAGGGCCACTTGCTCACGCACAAAGTGAATGTCAGCTCAATGTGCTTAGTCCGGTGATGATGAACGGGGTTGGTGGAAAGGTACATCGCAGAGACGTTGTCACAGTAGACAACCGTAGCCTGGGAGACATCATGGTGCAACTCCTGAAGTAGCTATCGTAGCCAGGTGCACTCGGCGACGGCGTTAGCCACTGCTCAGTACTCGGCCTCTGCGCTGGAGCGCGAAATGGTGGGTTGTCGTGTTGGATGACCAAGAGATGAGTGAAGGACTGAGGTAGACACAGTAGCCAGGTGTCAGGGCAGCCGGCCCAGTCCATGTCAGAATAGGCCACCATCTCCAGATAAGTGGACGTCGTGAGTGTTGGGAAACGTAGTAATAATTCAAAATTTTCCTACGTGTCACCAAGATCAATCTAGGAGATGCTAGCAACGAGAGAGAGGGAGTGCATCTTCATACCCTTGAAGATCGCTAAGCGGAAGCGTTACAAGAACGCGGTTGATGGAGTCGTACTCGCAGCGATTCAAATCGCGGAAGATCCGATGTAGCGCCGAACGGACGGCGCCTCCGCGTTCAACACACGTACAGCCCGGGGACGTCTCCTCCTTCTTGATCCAGCAAGGGGAGAGGAGAAGTTTAGGGAGAACTCCAGCAGCACGACGGCGTGGTGGCAATGGAGCTCGTGGTTCTCCGGCAGAGCTTCACTAAGCAATACGGAGGAGGAGGAGGAGGAGGAGGTGTATGAGGAGGGAGGGCTGTGCCAGGGAAGAGGTGCGGCTGCCCTCCCACCCCTCCACTATATATAGGGGCAAGGGGAGAGGGGGGCGCCCTAGGGTTTCCCCTAGGGGGCGGCGGCCAAGCAGATTGGATCTCCCTAGGGAAAATCCTAGGGAGACTTGCCCCCAAGCCAAGCAGGTGGAGGCTTGCCTCCCAAGCCAGGTGGAGGCACCGCACCTCCCCAAGTAACATGGGAAAGTGTGTGGGGGGCGCACCACCCCTTAGTGGGCTGGTTTGCCCCTTCCCCTTTGGCCCATGAGGCCCTCCAACACTTGCTGGGGCTCCCGAAACACCTTTCGGTCATGCTGGCCATAGCCTGGTACCCCCGGAACACTTCCGGACTCCAATACCCTTCGTCCAATATATCGATCTTCACCTCCGGACCATTCCGGAGCTCCTCGTCATGTCTAGGATCTCATCTGGGACTCCGAACAACCTTCGGTAACCACATACTATTTCCCATAACAACTCTAGCGTCACCGAACCTTAAGTGTGTAGACCCTACGGGTTCGGGAACCATGCAGACATGACCGAGACACCTCTCCGGCCAATAACCAATAGCGGGATCTGGATACCCATATTGGCTCCCACATGTTCCACGATGATCTCATCGGATGAACCACGATGTCGGGGATTCAATCAATCCCGTATACAATTCCCTTTGTGTATCGGTATGTTACTTGCCCGAGATTCGATCGTCGGTATCCCAATACCTCGTTCAATCTCGTTACCGGCAAGTCTCTTTACTCATTCCGTAACGCATGATCCCGTGGCTAACTCATTAGTCACATTGAGCTCATTATGATGATGCATTACCGAGTGGGCCCAGAGATACCTCTCCGTCATACGGAGTGACAAATCCCAGTCTCGATTCGCGCCAACCCAACAGACACTTTCGGAGATACCTGTAGTGTACCTTTATAGCCACCCAGTTACGTTGTGACGTTTGGTACACCCAAAGCATTCCTACGGTATCCGGGAGTTGCACAATCTCATGGTCTAAGGAAATGATACTTGACATTAGAAAAGCTCTTAGCAAACGAACTACACGATCTTGTGCTATGCTTAGGATTGGGTCTTGTCCGTCACATCATTCTCCTAATGATGTGATCCCGTTATCAATGACATCCAATGTCCATGGTCAAGAAACCATAACCATCTATTGATCAACGAGCTAGTCAACTAGAGGCTTACTACGGACATGTTGTGGTCTATGTATTCACACATGTATTACGGTTTCCAGTTAATACATTTGTAGCATGAACAATAGACAATTATCATGAACAAGGAAATACAATAATAACCATTTTATTATTGCCTCTAGGGCATATTTCCAACAGTCTCCCACTTGCACTAGAGTCAATAATCTAGTTCACATCACTATGTGATCGTAATGAATCCAACACCCATGGGGTTTGTTCATATCTCGCTTGTGAGAGAGGTTTTTAGTCAACGGGTCTGAACCTTCCAGATCCGTGTGTGCTTTATAAATCTCTATGTCATCTTGTAGATGCAGCTACCACGCACTACTTGGAGCTATTCCAAATAACTGCTCTACTATACGAATCCGGTTTACTACTCAGAGTCATCCGGATTAGTGTCAAAGTTTGCATCGACGTAACCCTTTACGACGAACTCTTTTACCACCTCCATAATCGTGAAAATTCCTTAGTTCACTAGTTACTAAGGATAAATTCAACCGCTGTCATGTGATCCATTCCTGGATCACTCTTGTACCCCTTGACTAACTCATGGCAAGGCACACTTCAGGTGCGGTACACAGCATAGCATACTGTAGAGCCTACGTCTAAAGCATAGGGGACGACCTTCGTCCTTTCTCTCTCTTTTGCCGTGGTCAGGTCTTGAGTCTTACTCGATACTCACACCTTGTAACACAGCCAAGAACTCCTTCTTTGCTGATCTATTTTGAACTCCTTCAAAATCCTGTCACGGTATGCATTCATTTGAAAGTACTATTAAGCGTTTTCGATCTATCCTTATAGATCTTGATGCTCAATGTTCAAGTAGCTTAATCCAGGTTTTCCATTGAAAAACACTTTTCAAATAACCCTGTATGCTTTCCAGAAATTCTACATCATTTCTGATCAACAATATGTTAACAACATATACTCATCAAAAATTCTATAGTGCTCCCACTCACTTCTTTGGAAATATAAGTTTCTCATAAACTTTGTATAAACCCAAAATCTTTGATCATCTCATCCAAGCGTACATTCCAACTCCGAGATGCTTACTCCAGTCCTTAGAAGGATTGCTGGAGCTTTGCATACTTGTTAGCATCTTTCAGGATTGACAAAACCATCTGGTTGTATCACATACAACCTTTCCTCAAGAAATCGTCGAGGAAACAATGTTTTGACATCCTATCTGCAAGATTTCATAAATAATGCAGTAACTGCTAATATAGTTCCAACAGACTCTTAGCATCGCTACGAGTGAGAAAATCTCATCGTAGTCAACTCCTTGAACTTGTCGGAAAACATCTTAACGACAAGTCGAGCTTTCTTAATGGTGACACTTACCATCATTGTCTGTCTTCCTTTTAAAATCCATCTGCACCCAACAGCCTTACGACCATCAAGTAGTTCTTCCAAGGTCTAGACTTTGTTTTTTATACATGGATCCTCTCTCGGATTTTATGGCCTCGAGCCATTCGCCGGAATCCGGGCCCACCATCGCTTTTCCACAGCTCATAGGTTCATCGTTGTCCAACAACATGACTTCCAAGACAGGATTACGTACCACTCTGAAGTAGCATGCATCCTTGTCGTCCTACGAGGTTTGGTAGCGACTTGATCCGAAGTTTCATGATCACTATCATAAGCTTCCACTTTAATTGGTGTAGGTGCCACAGGAACAACTTCATGTGCCCTGCTACACACTAGTTGAAGTCATGGTTCAATAACCTCATCAAGTCTCCACCATCCTCCCACTCAATTCTTTCGAGAGAAACTTTTCCTCGAGAAAGGACCTGTTTCTAGAAACAATCACTTTGCTTCCGGATCTGAAATAGGAGGTATACCCAACTGTTTTGGGTATTCTATGAAGACGCATTTATCCGCTTTGGGTTCGAGCTTATCAGCCTGAAACTTTTCCACATAAGCGTCGCAGGCCCAAACTTTTAAGAAACGACAGCTTAGGTTTCTCTAAACCATAGTTCATACGGTGTCGTCTCAACGGAATTGCGTGGTGCCCTATTTAAAGTGAATGCGGTTGTCTCTAATGCCTAACCCATAAACGATAGTGTAATTCGATAAGAGACATCATGGTATGCACCATATCCAATAGGGTGCAGTTATGATGTTCGGACACACCATCACACTATGGTGTTCCAGGCGGTATTAGTCGTGAAACAATTTCCACAATTTCTTAATTGTGTGCCAAACTCGTAACTCAGATATTCATCTATATGATCATATCACAGACATTTTATCCTCTTGTCACGACGATCTTCAACTTCACTCTCAAATTACTTGAACCTTTCAATAATTCAGACTTGTGTTTCATCAAGTAAATATACTCAGCATCTACTCAAATCATCTGTGAAGCAAGAACATAATGATATCCACTGCATGCCTCAGCACTCATTGGACTGCACACATCAAAATGTATTACTTCCAACAAGTTGCTTTCTTGTTCCATCTTTACTGAAAACGAGGCCTTTCAGTCATCTTGCCCATGTTGTATGATTTGCATGTCTCAAGTGATTCAAAATCAAGTGAGTCCAAACGATCCATCTGTATGGACTTTCTTCATGCATATATACTAATAGACATGGTTCGCATGTCTCAATCTTTTCAAAAACGAGTGAGTCCAAAGATCCATCTACATGGAGCTTCTTCATGCGTTCTATACCAATATGACTCAAATGGCAGTGCCACAAGTATGTGGTACTATCATTACTATTTTATATCTTTTGGCACGAACATGTGTATCACTACGATCGAGATTCATTTTAGGTGCAAGACCATTGAAGGTATTATTCAAATAAACAGAGTAACCATTATTCTCCTTAAATGAATAACCTTATTGCGATAAACATAATCCAATCATATCTATGCTCAACGCAAACACCAAATAACAATTATTTAGGTTTAACACCAATCTCGATGGTAGAGGGAGCGTGCGATGTTTGATCACATCAACCTTGGAAACACTTCCAACACATACCGTCATCTCACCTTTAGTTAGTCTCCATTTATTCCGTAGCTTTTATTTCGAGTTACCAACACTTAGCAACCGAACCGGTATCTAATACCCTGGTGCTACTAGGAGTACTAGTAAAGTACACATTAATATAATGTATATCCAATATACTTTTGTCGACCTTGCCTGCCTTCTCATCTACCAAGTATCTAGGGTAGTTCTGCTTCAGTGACCGTTCCCCTCATTACAGAAGCACTTAGTCTCGGGTTTGGGTTCAACCTTGGGTTTCTTCACTAGAGCAGCAACTGATTTGCTGTTTCATGAAGTATCCCTTCTTTACCTTGCCCTTCTTGAAACTAGTGGTTTTACTAACCATCAACAATTGATGCTCCTACTTGATTTCTACTTTCGCGGTGTCAAACATCGCGAGTTGCTCAAGGATCATCATGTCTGTCCCTGATATGTTATAGTTCATCACGAAGCTCTAATAGCTTGGTGGCAGTGACTATGGAGAACCATCACTATCTCATCTGGAAGATTAACTCCCACTCGATTCAAGCAATTGTAGTACTCGGACAATTTGAGCACATGCTCAATGATTGAGCTTTTCTCCCTTAGTTTGCAGGCTTAAGAAACTTGTCAGAGGTCTCATACCTCTTGACGTGGGCACTAGTCTGAAATCCCAATTTCAGTCTTTGGAACATCTCATATGTTCTGCGACGCTTCAAAAAAACGTCTTTGGCGCCTCAATTCTAAACCGTTAGCATTACGCACTGAACTATCACGTAGTCATCAAAACGTGTATGTCAGATGTTCGCAACATTCACAGACGACGCTCGAGGTTCAGCACACCGAGCGGTGCATTAAGGACATAAGCCTTCTGCGCAGCATTGAGGACAATCCTCAGTTTACGGACCCAGTCCGCATAATTGCTACTATCAACTGTCAACTAAATTTTCTCTAGGAACATATCTTAAACAGTAGAACCAAAGCGTAAGCTATGACATAATTTGCAAAGACCTTTTTACTATGTTCATGATAATTAAGTTCATCTGATTATTTAATGAACTCCCACTTAGATAGACATCCCTCTAGTCATCTAAGTTATACATGATCCGAATCGGCTAGACCGTGTCCGATCATCACGTGAGACGGACTAGTCATCAACGGTGAACATCTCCATGTTGATCGTATCTACTATACGACTCATGTTCGACCTTTCGGTCTCTTGTGTTCCGAGGCCATGTATCTACATGCTAGGCTCGTCAAGTCAACCTAAGTGTTTTGCATGTGTAAATCTGGCTTACACCCGTTGTATGCGAACGTTAAAATCTATCACACCCGATCATCACGTGGTGCTTCGAAACAACGAACCTTCGCAATGGTGCGCAGTTAGGGGGAACACATCTCTTGAAATTTTAGTGAGGGATAATCTTATTTATGCTACTGTCGTTCTAAGAAAATAAGATGTAAACATGACAAACATCACATGCAAATCATAAAGTGACATGATATGGCCAATATCATCTTGCGCCTTTTGATCTCCATCTTCGAGGCGCGACATGATCACCTTCGCCACCGGCATGACACCATGATCTCCATCATCGTGTCTTCATGAAGTTGTCTCGCCAACTATTACTTCTACTACTATGGCTAACGGTTAGCAATAAAGTAAAGTAATTACATGGCGTTTTTCATTGACACGCAAGTCACACAATAAATTAAGACAACTCCTATGGCTCCTGCCGGTTGTCATACTCATCGACATGCAAGTCGTGATTCCTATTACAAGAACATGATCAATCTCATACATCACATATATATAATTCATCACATCCTTTTGGTCATATCACATCACATAGCATACCCTGCAAAAACAAGTTAGACGTCCTCTAATTGTTGTTGCATGTTTTACGTGGCTGCTATGGGTTTCTAGCAAGAACGTTTCTTACCTACACAAAAGCCACAACGGTGATATGCCAATTGCTATTTACCCTTCATAAGGACCCTCTTCATCGAATCCGATCCGACTAAAGTGGGAGAGACAGACACCCGCTAGCCACCTTATGCATCAAGTGCATGTCAGTCGATGGAACCTGTCTCACGTAAGTGTACGTGTAAGGTCGGTCCGGGCCGCTTCATCCCACAATGCCGCCGAATCAAGATAAGACTAGTAACGGTAAGCAAATTGAACAAATCATCGCCCACAACTACTTTGTGTTCTACTCGTGCATAGAATCTACGCATAGACCTAGCTCATGATGCCACTGCTGGGAAACGTAGTAATAATTCAAAAGTTTCCTACGTGTCACCAAGATCAATCTAGGAGATGCTAGCAACGAGAGAGAGAGCGTCTTCATACCCTTGAAGATCGCTAAGCGGAAGCGTTACAAGAACGCCGTTGATGGAGTCGTACTCGTAGCGATTCAAATCGTGGAAGATCCGATCTAGCGCCGAATGGACGGCGCCTCCGCGTTCAACACACATACAGCCCGGGGACGTCTCCTCCTTCTTGATCCAGCAAGGGGAGAGGAGAAGTTGAGGGAGAACTCCAGCAGCGCGACGGCGTGGTGGCAATGGAGCTCGTGGTTCTCCGGCAGAGCTTCGCTAAGCACTACAGAGGAGGAGGAGGAGGTGTATGAGGAGGGAGGGCTGCGCCAGGGAAGAGGTGCGGCTGCCCTCCCACCCCTCCACTATATATAGGGGCAAGGGGAGAGGGGGAGGCGCCCTAGGGTTTCCCCTAGGGGGCGGCGGCCAAGCAGATTGGATGTCCCTAGGGAAAATCCTAGGGAGACTTGCCCCCCAAGCCAAGCAGGTGGAGGCTTGCCTCCCAAGCTAGGTGGAGGCGCCCCACCTCCCCAAGTAACGTGGGAAAGGGTGTGGGGGCCGCACCACCCCTTAGTGGGCTGGTTTGCCCCTTCCCCTTTGGCCCATGAGGCCCTCCAACACTTGCCGGGGCTCCCGAAACGCCTTTCGGTCATGCTGGCCATAGCCTGGTACCCCCGGAACACTTCCGGACTCCAATACCCTTCGTCCAATATATCGATCTTCACCTCCGGACCATTCAGGAGCTCCTAGTCATGTCCGGGATCTCATCTGGGACTCCGAACAACCTTCGGTAACCACATACTATTTCCCATAACAACTCTAGCGTCACCGAACCTTAAGTGTGTAGACCCTATGGGTTCGGGAACCATGCAGACATGACCGAGACACCTCTCCCGCCAATAACCAATAGCGGGATCTGGATACCCATATTGGCTCCCATATGTTCCACGATGATCTCATCGGATGAACCACGATGTCGGGGATTCAATCAATCCCGTATACAATTCCCTTTGTCTATCGGTATGTTACTTGCCCGAGATTCGATCGTCGGTATCCCAATACCTCGTTCAATCTCGTTACCGGCAAGTCTCTTTACTCGTTCCGTAACACATGATCCCGTGGCTAACTCATTAGTCACATTGAGCTCATTATGATGATGCATTACCGAGTGGGCCCAGAGATACCTCTCCGTCATACAGAGTGACAAATCCCAGTCTCGATTCGCGCCAACCCAACAGACACTTTCGGAGATACCTGTAGTGTACCTTTATAGCCACCCAGTTACGTTGTGACGTTTGGTACACCCAAAGCATTCCTACGGTATCCGGGAGTTGCACAATCTCATGGTCTAAGGAAATGATACTTGACATTAGAAAAGCTCTTAGCAAACGAACTACACGATCTTGTGCTATGCTTAGGATTGGGTCTTGTCCATCACATCATTCTCCTAATGATGTGATCCCGTTATCAATGACATCCAATGTCCATGGTCAGGAAACCATAACCATCTATTGATCAACGAGCTAGTCAACTAGAGGCTTACTAGGGACATGTTGTGGTCTATGTATTCACACATGTATTACGGTTTCCAGTTAATACAATTATAGCATGAACAATAGACAATTATCATGAACAAGGAAATACAATAATAACCATTTTATTATTGCCTCTAGGGCATATTTCCAACAGTGAGAGTGAGCCCAAGAACCATCGTGCCACGGATGTAGCGGAGAATCTGTTTCACGAGGGTCCAATGGGAGTCATGAGGGGCGTGCATATGAAGACACACCTGCTGAACAACATACTATAGATCCGGCCGGGTGAGAGTCAGATACTGAAGAGCACCAACAATGGACTGGTAGAATGGAGCATCCGATGTGGGCGAGCCGTCGAGAGCAGAAACCTTGGCCTTCCTGTCAACAAGAGTAGCGACTGGGTGACAATTGAGCATGTCGGCATGCTCAAGTCGCTCATGCACATACTTCTGCTGATGAAGAAAGAAGCCGTCGGGTCGCCGAACAACCTCAATGCCAAGGAAATAATGTAGAGAGCCCAAGTCCTTGATGGCAAACTCATCACGCAGCCGGAGAGTAATCTGCTGAAGAAGGGCTGTGGAGGAGGCCGTCAGGATGATGTCGTCGACGTAGAGGAGCAAATATGCAGTCGTGTTGCTGCGGTGATAGACAAACAATGAGGCATCCGAGCGAGTAACGGTGAAGCGTAGTGTCTGAAGGAACCCGGCGATACGCTGGTACCAGGCACGAGGTGCTTGCTTGAGCCCGTAGAGAGACCGGGACAGCAAACACACATGCCCATGAAGAGATGCGTCGATGAAACCGGTGGGCTGCTCACAGTAAACCTGATCCTCAAGATGGCCATGAAGGAAGGCGTTGGAGACATCCATCTGATGAACCAGCCAGCCTCAGGAGACCGCCACCTGGAGAACGGTGCGGATCGTTCCCGGTTTGACAACCAGTGCAAACGCCTTAGTGAAGTCGACACCAACACGCTATCGAAAACCACAGACCACCTAGCGAGCCTTGTAGCGCTCAAGTGTACCATCCGTGCGGGTCTTATGACGAAAGACCCACTTGCCGCTGATGACATTGGTGCGAGAAGGCCGGGGAACCAGTGTCCTGGTATGGTTCCGCTGAAGAGCATTGAACTCTTCCTGCATCGCAACAAGCCAGTGAGGATCACGAAGGGCTGCTCTGCGAACACAAGAATTGGTGACTCCTCGGTGGTGGAGGCGGCAAGGAGATACTTGTCGCTAGAGTACCACAGACTTGGGCGGTGAACGCCGGCTCGAGCCCGAGTGAGGGGGTGAGGCGGCAACTCCGGGACGAGGCCCAAGGAGGCAGCCGGCAAGACCGCTGGTGAGGCGGCCGACAGGACAGCTGACGAGGCATCCGGGGATGGCGGGACGCCCGAGGCAGCAGAGGCGGCCGAGGCACCCGAGGCGGCCAGAGAGAGCACCGGCGGCGAAGCCGGCAGGGACGGCAACGGTGGCGTTGGGGCGGGAGGAGCAGCTCGTCCCATGTCGTGAGGACTGCCAAAGCCTGGAGGCGGTCCGAGAGCCGAGCGGGGACGCCCACCTGACGGGGTCGCCGAAGGGTCACCGGTGGCCGGCGGCGACGGGGTGACGAGAGGTACCTGCTGCTGAAATTGAAACACCTTCTGATCAAAGTTAACGTGTCGGGAGGTGAATACACGATGTGAGACATGATCGTAGCAGTGGTAGCCTTTTGTGTTAGGTGGGTAGCCGAGAAAGATGCAAGCGACGGAGCGGGGTGCAAGCTTATGAGGTGCAATGGCGGCGATGCTAGGATAGCAGAGACAGCCGAAGATGCGAAGCTCATCATAAGAGGGCGGTGCACTGAAGAGGAGATGATGAGGTGCAAAGTTCCCACGAGTACCACAGGGGCGGATGGTAATGAGGAGTGATACGGCGGCTAGAGCGTCAGGCCAAAAGCGCGGAGGCACATTGGCATGAAAGAGAAGGGTCCGAACGTAGTCATTAAGAGTGCGAAGAACACGCTCAGCGCGACCGTTCTGTTGCGAAGTGTACGGGCATGTGAGATGAAAAGTCGTGCCATGTGTGGTGAGGAGAGTGCGAACAACTAAGTTGTCAAACTCCTTCCCGTTATCTGTCTGAAACGCGAGAATGGGACGACCAAACTGCATGAAAACATAAGAGTAGAAAGCGGCGGGAGTGGAGATGACATCCGACTTACGACGCAACGGGAAGGTCCACACATAGTGCAAAAAATCATCAAGTATAACAAGATAATAAAGATAGCCCATATTACTTGCAACTGGAGAGGTCCAGACATCACTATGAATTAACTCAAACGGGTATGATGCAACATGAGAGGACACCCTAAACAGAAGACGAGCATGTTTGCCGAGGCGACATGCATGATACAAGTGATCCTCGATCTTATTACACGTGAAAGAAAAACTCGGAAGTATATGACGAAGGGTGGCGGGGTTGGGAAGACCCAAGCGATCATGCCAAAGATCCACTCCGGTGGCGAGAGCAACAGGGGCGGCAGAGGTGGTGGAGGCGGTGGAGTGGACCAGGTAGAGCTCGTCGGGGCTGTCACATCGGTGGAGTACCATCCGGGTACGAGCGTCCTTAACAGAAAAACCACATTCGTCAAACTCAACGGTAACATGATTTTCACGTGACCAGGAGAAACTAAGATGTTAGATAATGACAATGGAGTAGAAGTAGATGGAAAAGATGCATGTCCTATGTGAGTAATGGGAAGGGAGGAACCGTCACCGACGGTGATGCGAGCGGAAGTGTGGACGGGATAGGAGGTGTGGAGGTTACCGGGATGAGCGACCATATGCGCGGTAGCTCCAGTGTCCATATACCAGTCGCCGCCGCCGGTGTAGGTGGACGGTGAGGAAGCGGAGTGCAGGGCCGCCAAGAGAGCCGGGTCCCACGGCGCCGGTGGGAGCGCGGGTTGCTCGGGCGGGGCCGTCGGGGGCATCAGTGGCAGCCCACCTGGCAGCGGCGGCTGACCGTAGGAGAGGGGCCCATAGGGCGCCGCATAGGGCTGCAGCGCGGCATAGAACGCCTGATGGGACGGAGGCCGCGTGCCGAGGATACCTGGGGCAGGGGCACGGGAAACCGGCATGGAGTAGGCATGCATAGCGCGAGTCCAAGGGTTCTGGCCAGCATACCACGGGGCTGGCTGGTACTGCTGCTGCTGGGGGCGGGCCGCTCCTCCCTGAGAGTCGGCGCCCTGCTGCTGCTTGCGGCCCCTGCGGTGGCCCCCACTAGCAGCCCACGGGGGTGGCGGGAAGGGGGGAGCCGGGGCCTGCGGGAAGGCCGGCACGGGCGGGAGAGCTGGCACGGGACGCGGTGGCGGCGGCGAGCCCCCACGGGTGCCGGCGACGAGAGTGGTGTGGGTCGCTCGAGTCCAAGCCATCTTCATCCGTCGCTCCTCCAGCTTGAGGTACGCCACCACCTTGGCAAAGGTAGGCTCCGGAATGAGGGTGAGGTTGGAGGCGGCGTTCTCAAAGGCCTCGTTGAGGCCGGCGGTGAGGGTGCTGATGAGGAGCTCGTCGCCAACCGTCTCGGCAAGATCGCGGATCTCATCGGCATGCTTTTTGAGGCGCATGCAAAAATCGTCGATGGATGAGTCAAGCTGCTGAAACCCATAAAATTCGCCGTGGAGGAGGACCTTGTGTTGCAGTTTGTTGTCGGTGAAGAGGTCATTGAGCTTGGTCCAGACGGCGTAGGCATCAACGTCATCATCCACCACCGTGTGGAAGAGGTCGTTGGAGATGGTGAGGTAGAACCAGCGGATGATGCTGGCATCAAGGATCATCCACTCCTCGTCGTGAATCATGAGGCTCGAGTCCACAGTGCCATCGACATGGCCGTGGAGCAGGTACTCACGGAACACGAAGGAGAAGTACCGCTTCCAAGTGGAGTAGGACGCGGTGGATTGATCAAGCACCATCGGAACATGCTCGTGGATGTTGAGATAACAGACGGGGGTGACATCGGGACCGGCGAAAGGGTTGGAGACGGTGGAGGAGGAACTCATGGAGCAGCAAGGAGGGAGGGGGAAGGCGCGGCGCGGGTGAAGTGGCTAGGGTTAGGGTTCTGCGTAGGTCGGGTGGGGTGGCGGCGCGGGTGGGGTAGGCGGGTAGGTGCGGCGCGAGGTGGGAAGGGAGGAGCAGCGCGGCATGGGGAGGAGGGGTGCGGAAGCAGGGGGTTGCGACGGCAACTGGCGGCGGCTTGAGGAAGAGGCCACGGCTTCGGCGGGTGGCGCGACAGGTGGTGGGAGAGCGGCGTCGACTAGCAGCGGCGGCGGCAACCGGGAAGCCCGGCGGCGGCGGCGGCAGGTGGCGGCGGCGAGAGGATGCGGCGGCGGCGCGTAGGAGGCGCTGCGGCGGTGGCTAGGTCTAGGAACTTTCTGTGATAGATACCATGTAGAAGATTAGAATAGGCTGTGCAACACAATTGCATTTATCGGTGCACCAGGCACATATATATGATGTACAGAGGGGGGCCACAACCTCAACTATACATATGAACTAGGAGGTGGTCCCAAGACACAATATACACGTACACAGTATATTCAACAGTTTGATCATACGATATGGAAAAGACGATGATTCTTTCCAAGAGTTTACAGTAACTAGTCCTTCTGTAACAAAGTTGATAAAGATTTTCTATATCAAGTGAATTATAGTCAGGAAAGACATATTTTTTAAAGGTTTCCAATTCTACAAATTTTTGTAAGTCAAAGAGGCCGAACTGAGTGGAAAGTTTCAACGGTATGTGCTTTCTTTGGTTCAAATGCATTTCCGTTAATTTCTTCAGGATTCCAATCTTTATTTTGTTTAGAGCCATGTTTGATTGGTAGGATTAGAACCCTTACACAATTTACCTGTGAGTTACTACTTAATTTGCATTCAGTTCCAAATGAAAACTTCTATTTAGCCTAAATTTTACTCCTTCTGTTCCTAAATATAAGTCTTTTTAGAGGTTCCACTATGGACTACATACGGAGCAAAATGGGTGAATCTACACTCTAAAATATGTTTATATACATCCGTATGTAGTTTGTAGTGGAATATCTAAAAAGACTTATAGTATTTAGGAACTGAGAGAGTATAAATCTACCTTTGTTTATATGGCACCTGCAACATATGCAACAGGTCTCAAAGAAAACTCAGCTCTTCCCTTACCGTAAAGCAAATAATTTCTGGACTTCTAGATAAAATGACATACTTATATCATAACATCTGATTCCTGTTTTGTCCGTTGATGCATTTTGAGAACCCTGCCCATAAAAGAGACCCTGCATAGTTATTTTTTTTGAAAGATCCAGCTAGATGACTGGCTTGTATTTCATGATTTAGCAGATAGCAAGTGGGAAGTACAAAAGTGTTGGGATATCCTCCTCATGTGGTCTGTGTGGAGATGACCATTTGAGGCCTTTTCAGGTAGCCCAAAGAAGTGCAGAAGCCCACTACCCATTAGGGTTATGACCTAGGGTCATTTTGGACTTTGCACATGAGTGGATGGGGATGCTTTACCCTCCATCCAGCAGCCACCACGAAGTGTGACCAAAATCAGTTCATCCTCCAAGGGAGAATAAGAGAGAAAAACCAAGAGAGCAAGGGAAGAAGAGGAAGATTGAAGGAAGAAGCCAAGGGAGCTCCGCCCCAAGGTTGTGATGGTCCAGATCCACCACCTTGTCTCCTTCAAGCTTCGGTTCCACCATCTTTGGTGAGATTGTTTCAATCCCTAGCTCTTGAGCCCCAAATCTTGTTGAGTTCATCCAAGATTAAAAAATCTTAATGTATGAGATCCTCTAGTGCTGTCTAGAGAAGAACTTGTTGTATCCCACATTTGATAATAGTGGAAGAGGATTTGGGTGGCTTCGACCCATGGTTTTTCCCCTCAATTTGGGGGGTTTTCCATGTGAAAGTCTGGTGTCTCTTTGTTGATGCTTGCTGCTGTCCAGAAACTTACTCCTACCACAAGACACAACGCGAAGGAGTGTCTTGCCTGCTGAGTAACATTTTTTGCCTCCATATATGTTGTCGCATATGTTTCCTTCCATGCTAAGAAACGATCCTTGAGTTAGTACATGATGTGGTGCTGAGATTACTTGTTTCCGCTACAGTTTTCAGTTAACCACAAGTGCATTGTGTGCTAATTTCCATCAGAGTGGTATCAGAGCCTTGGTTGATTAGGAGGATGCAAATCCCAGTTGCTTGATTATTGCTGGAACTGCTGCTCACAATGGGTTTGGAAGAAAGCGCTACTACAAGTGACATGATAAAACTTGATTCTTCCAATTACTCATTATGGAAGCCCATGGTGGAAGATATCCTTTATTGCAAGGATTTGTATCAGCCAATTGTGAAAGATAAGATACCCACCGGTGTCACAGAAGAAGAATGGAGAGTGTTGCACAGAAAGGCAGTAGTTATGATTCGGTTGTACATCAACCATAATATTTTCCATCATGTTGTAAATGACACAAATGCTTATGAGATGTGGCAGAAGTTGGAGTCTATGTATGAGAGGAATACATCAATGAACAAGGCCTCGGTGATCAAAAGACCTGCAAAGCTTGAGTACCGAGATGGCACAAGTGTGATTGAGCACTTGGATGTCTTCTAATGCCACATAAATCAACTTTCAGCCATGAAGATCAACTTTGAGGATGAGGTGCAAGCATTGTTGCTGCTGAGCTCCATGCCTGATAGTTGGAACACGCTTGTTGTGTCACTTAGCAATTCAGCTCCGGATGGGAAGCTGACTTTGGAGATGGTGAAGAATAGTATGCTGAATGAAGAAGCCAGAAAGAAAGAGAAATGTGATGCCTCTTCTTCTGATGCGTATGTGGCTAAAACCCATGGGAAGAATGAGAACCGTGGATGCAGCAATACAAGATTTCAGCAAGGCAGAAATAAATCCAGGGGGAGATCAAAGTCAAAACAGAGAAAAGATATTACTTGCTTTCGTTGTGGCAATCCGGGACACATAAAGAGCGAGTGTATGAAGTACATAAGAGAGCTTGCAGAGGGGAAACTCACAAAGAAAACCGAGCAAAAGGCTGAGAGCAGCCCAGCCATGACTGCAACAGATGAGGACTATCAAGTCACTGAAGATGAAGATTGCTATAGTGTTGTTCATGATGATGCCATGAGTTGGGTTGTGGATTCAGGTGCGTCCTTCCACAGCCCATGACACAAGGAGTATTTCACATCTTACACTAGTGGTGTTACTGGCCAAGTGAGGATGGGAAATGGTGGTTCCTCAACAATTATTGGCAAGGGCTCTATATGCATTGAAACAAATACAGGTTGCAGATTGGTGCTCGATGATGTGAGGCATGTTCCCGACATAAGGCTGAATTTGTTATCAGTGGGCAAGCTTGATGATATAAAACATCCTAGTTATATTGGTGAAGGAAAATGGAAGCTCACCAAAGGCTATTTGATTGTGGCTCGAGGAAGTAGGCAAGGTAATCTCTATGTGACTAAAACCAAGTTGTGCAATTAGGTGTTGAACATCACGGAAAAAGACACTTCGGTTGAAATGTGGCATAAGAGGCTTGGGCATATGAGTGAGAAGGGCATGTATGCTCTTGCTCGCATGGAGTACCTCCCTGAGTTGAAAGGTATATCCTTGAAACCCTGTGCACATTGTTTTACTGGCAAACAACATAGGGTTGCATTTCATACACTCCCTCCACATCATGCAGAAAATGTTTTTGATATTGTGCACACTGATGTTTGCTCCATGACTGAAAAATCTCATGGTGGAGCATTATACTTTGTGACTTTTATTGATGACCATTCCAGAAAGGTTTTTGTGTATGTGTAGACACACAAATATCAGACGCTTGAAGCCTTCAAGAAGTTCCATGCCAAAGTTGAAAGAGAAACTGGCAGGAAGTTGAAGTGCGTGAGATCAGACAATGGTGGTGAATACAGAGGTCCTTTTGGAATGTATTGCAAAAAGTTTGGCATCAGGATTGAGAAGAGTCCACCAAAGACACCTCAGCTCAATGGTCTTGCAGAAAATGAACAGGACACTCACAGAGAGGGCCACAACTGTGCTCTCTCATGCGCATTTACCTAATTATTTTTGGGCTGAATCATTGATGAATGCTATGTATGTGCTTAACCTATCTCCCTCAGTTCCTCTTGCAGGTGATATTCCTCAAAAAGTTTGGTCAGGGAAGGAGGTATTATACAAGCACTTGAAGGTCTTTGGTTGCAGGGCATTTATACATGTTCCAAGAGATGAGATATCCAAGCTTGATAGCAAGACAAAGCAGTGCATCTACCTCAGCCAACCAAGTGAAGAGTTCGGCTACAGGTTGTGGGATCCAGCCAATAGGAAGATTGTGAGAAGCTGGGATGTGGTGTTCATTGAAGATGAAACAATAAAAGATATTGGTAAACCGGAGAAGCCAATGACCAACACACCTCAGGTTGACATGGATCCAATCTGTCCTCCTCTCATGCATGACAACCATGGAGGAGACATGACACTGAAGACAGTGGAGATGCAACTGACCAAGGCAGTACAAGTCAAAGTGGCGAGCAACCATCAAGTGATGATGATGAAGTTGGTAATGATGATGCCAACAAAAATCCACCCGATTCACCACTAGTGCAACATCAAACAAGAAGTGAAAGGGGCCACATTCCTTCTTCTAGGTATCCACCACGTCAATATGTGTTGATGACAGATGCAGGTGAGCCCTCACGCTATGAGGAGGAAATGTCTAATGAGAACAAGGAAGAATGGTCAGAAGCCATGCAAGATGAGATGAATTCCCTGTATGAGAATTATACTTTTGAGTTGGTGAATCTGCCAAAGAGAAAGAAAGCACTCAAGAACAAGTGGGTTTACAGAGTGAAGACTGAAGAAAACACCTCACATCCAAGGTACAAGGCCAGACTGGTTGTGAAAGGTTTCAGTTAGAAAAGGGGCATTGATTACGATGAGATATTCTCTCCAGTGGTCAAGATGTCTTTGATCCGAGTTGTGCTTGGCATGGCTGCCACCATGGACTTGGAAATTGAACAACTTGACGTGAAGACATCATTCTTACATGGTGAACTAGAGGAGGAGATATACATGGAGCAGCCAGAGGGTTTCATGGTTGTAGGCAAGGAGCACTTAGTTTGCAAATTGAAGAAGAGCTTGTATGGCTTGAAACAAGCTCCTCGACAATGGTACAAGAAGTTTGAGTATTTTATAACTGGGCTTGGTTACCATAAAGCACAACCTGATCACTGTGTCTTTATGAAGAGGTACGCCGAGGGTGACTTCATTATTCTCTTGTTGTATGTTGATGATATTCTGATTGTTGGAAATGGCACAAAGAGGATTGCTCTCCTCAAGAAGGCATTGAGTAAATCATTTGCCATGAATGATTTAGGACCAGCTAAGCAAATACTTGGCATAAAGATCTCCTGTGATAGATCAAAGAAGCTGCTTTGGCTCTCACAGGAAAGATACATTGAGAAGGTACTTGAAAGGTTCAATATGAAAGATGCAAAACCTGTTATATCTCCATTTGCAGGCCCTAACAAACTGAATTCTAAACAATGTCCTACAAGCAAGAAAGAGAAATAATAAATGATGAAGGTACCTTACCAATCTGTTGTGGGCAGTTTGATGCATGCCATGGTATGCACTAGGCCTGACATTGCCTATGCAGTTGGAGTTGTTAGCCGGTTCATGACAAATCCAGGTAAAGCTCACTCGGAAGCAGTGAAGTGGATTCTCAGGAATCTCAAGGGAACTTCTACATCTTGTTTATGCTTTGGAAGCAGTGATCCTGTATTGCAGGGCTACACAGATGTAGATTATGCAAGTGACAAGGATCGTAGGAAGTACACATCTGGATAACCGATGAATTATGCAGGGGGAGCAGTGTCATGGCAATCAAGATTGCAGAAATGTGTTTCTACATCAACTATAGAAGTTGAGTACATTGCAGCAGTTGATGCTGGCAAGGAAGTTTTGTGGATGAAGAACTTCTTGCAAGAGCTCGGCATGAAGCAAGAGAATTATGTTATGTTTTGTGATAGTCAAAGTGTTATTCATCTTGCCAAGAATTCAAGCTATCACTCTCGAGCCAAGAACATTGATGTGAAGTATCATTGGATTCGAGATGTTGTGAGTTCCAAGTTGCTGAAACTTGAGAAGATCCATACCGACGACAATGGTTCGGATATGATGACCAAGATATTGCCAAATGAGAAGCTACAAGCATGTTGCAAGGCAGGGGGCATGGCGGTTCCCCCCTCATGAGTCGGAGGGGGAGATTTGTTGGGATATCCTCCTGATGTGGGTTGTGAGGAGATGACCATTTGAGGCCTTTTTAGGCAGCCCAAAGAAGTGCAGAAGCCCACTACCCATTAGGGTTACGACCTAGGGTCATTTTGGACTTTGCACATGAGTGGATGGGGATGCTTTACCCTCCATCCAGCAGCCACCACCAAGTGTGACGAAAATAAGTTCATCCTCCAAGGGAGAAGAAGAGAGAAAAACCAAGAGAGCAAGGGAAGAAGAGGAAGATTGAAGGAAGAAGCCAAGGGAGTTCCTCCCCAAGGTTGTGATGGTACAGATCCACCACCTTGTCTCCTTCAAGCTTCGGTTCCACCATCTTTGGTGAGATTATTCCAATCCCTAGCTCTTGAGCCCCAAATCTTGTTGAGTTCATCCAAGATTCATAAATGTTGATGTATGAGATCCTCTAGTGCTGTCTAGAGAAGAACTTGTTGTATCCCACATTTGGTAATAGTGGAAGAGGATTTGGGTGGCTTCGCCCCGTGGTTTTCCCCCCTCAAGTTGGGGGGTTTTCCACGTAAAAATCTGGTGCCTCTTTGTTGATGCTTGCCGATGTCCAGAAACTTACTCCTACCATAAGACACTAGGCTGAGGAGTGTCTTTCCTGCTGAGTAACATTTTTGCCTCCATATATGCTGCTGCATATGTTTCCTTCCATGCTAAGCAACGATACTTGAGCTAGTACATGATGTGGTGCTGAGATTACTTGTTTCTGCTGCAATTTTCAGTTTACCACAAATGCATTTGTGTGCTAATTCCCATCAGAGTGATATCAGAGCCTTGGTTGAATAGGAGGTTGCAAATCCCAGTTGCTTGATTGTTGCTAGAAGTGCTGCTCATAATGGCTTTGGAAAAAAGCACTACTACAAGTTGCATGATAAAACTTGATTCTTCCAATTACTCATTATGGAAGCCCATGACGGAAGATATCCTTTATTGCAAGGATTTGTATGAGCCAATTGTGAAAGACAAGATACCCACTGACACGTCCATTTTGCATCATGTTTTCCTACTGTTATTTATAATATTTTTATGCGTAATAATGCTTTTGGGAGTAATTCTAATGCCTTTTCTCTCATAATTTGCAAGGTTTACACAAAGAGGGAGAATACCGGCAGCCGGAATTCTGGACCTGAAAAAGCCCGTCAGAGCTACCTATTCTGCACAACTTCAAATAACATGAAACTTCACGAAGTTTTTTATGGTTTATTTAAGAATTATTGGAGCAAATAACTACCAGAGGGGGCACAACCCACCTGGGCGCGCCAGGGAGCCCAGGCGTGCCCTCCTCGACCCACTTCGGTGCCCCTCTACTAGTATATAAGTCATTTGTCCTATAAAAAAAATAAGGGGAGGACTTTTGGGACGCAACACAGCCGTCTCGAGGAGGAACTTGGGCAGGAGCACTTTTGACCTCTGGCGGAGCGATTCCGCCGGGGGAACTTCCCTCCCAGAGGGGGAAATCATGATCATCGTCATCACCAACAACTCTCCCATCTTTGGGAGGGCCATCTCCATCAACATCTTCAACAACACCATCTCCTCTTAAACCCTAGTTCATCTCTTGTGTTCAATCTTTGTACTGGAACATTAGGTTGGTGCTTGTGGGTGACTAGTAGTGTTGATTACATCTGGTAGTTGATTTCTATATGGTATATTTGGTGGAAGATTATATGTTCAGATCCATTATGCTATTTAATACCCCTCTATCTTGAGCATGATTATTATTTGTGAGTAGTTACTTTTGTTCTTGAGGTCACGGGAGAAGTCATGTTGCAAGTAATCATGTGAACTTGATATGTGTTCGTTATTTTGATGATATGTATGTTGTGATTCCCTTAGTGGTGTCGTGTGAACGTCAACTACATGGCACTTCACCATATTTGGGCATACGGGAATGCATTGTGGAGTAGTTATTAGATGATGGGTTGCTAGAGTGGCAAAAGCTTAAACCCTAATTTATGCGCTACTTCGTAAGGGACTGATTTGGATCCAAAAGTTTATGCTAGAGTGATAAATGTTTCTTATAACATTCCTTGGTATGCTGACTATGCTAATTATACTGTTGCTAAATATATACCACCTAGTTTCACATACCATCAAAAGAAAAAAATTCTTCTATGATTTAAGACATTACTTTTGGGATGACCCACATCTTTATAAAGAAGGAGTAGATGGTATTATTAGATGTTGTGTACCTGAGCATGAATAGGAACAAATCCTATGAAAATGTCACTCAGAAGCTTATGGGGGGCATCATGTGGGAGATAGAACTGCAAGGTATTGCAATCTGGTTTTTGTTTTCCTACTCTCTTCAAGGATACCCGTAAGTTTGTTTTATCTTGTGATGAATGTCAACGAATTGGTAATATTGGTAAGCGTCAAGAAATGCCTATGAATTATTCACCTGTTGTTGAACCATTTGATGTTTGGGGTTTTGATTATATGGGACCTTTTCCTTCCTCTAATGTGTATACACATATTTTGGTTGGTGTTGATTATGTTAATAAATGGGTAGAAGATATTCCAAGTAGTAGTGCTGATCATAACACTTCCATTAAAATGCTTAAAGAAGTTATTTTCCCGAGGTTTGGAGTCCCTAGATATTTAATGACTGATGATGGTTCACACTTTATTCATGGTGCTTTCCGTAAAATGCTTGCTAAATACGATGTTAACCATAGAATTGCATCACCCTATCATCCTCAATCTAGTGGTCAAGTTGAACTTAGCAATAGAGAAATAAAACTAATACTACAAAAAACTGTTAATAGGTCCTGAAAGAATTGGTCTAAGAAATTGGATGATGCACTTTGGGCCTACCGAACAGCATATAAAAATCCTATGGGTATGTCTCCCTACAAAATGGTCTATGGAAAAGCATGTCATTTGCCTCTTGAGTTAGAACATAAAGCATATTGGGCAATTAAAGAACTCAACTATGATTTCAAACTTGTCGGAGAAAATAGGTTATTTGATATTAGCTCACTAGATGAATGGAAAACCCAAGCTTATGAAAATGCCAAGTTGTTTAAAGAAAAAGTTAAAAGATGGCATGACAAAAGAATCCAAAAGAGAGAATTCAAACTTGGAGAATATGTTCTATTGTACAACTCTCATTTCAGGTTCTTTGCAGGGAAACTTCTCTCTAAATGGGAAGGACCATATATCATCGAAGAGGTTTACCGCTCTGGAGCTATCAAAATAAATAATGCCGAAGGTACTAACCCGAAGGTGGTCAATGGGCAAAGAATTAAACACTATATCTCAAGTAGGCCTATTAATGTTGAAAGCAATATTATTCAAACTATGACACCTGAGGGACACATAAAGGAGACCTTCTAGAACACTCCAGAATAATTAAAAAAGAGGAGGTATGTGATACGGTAAGTAAACGGACTCCAAAAATCCACAAAATATTTTTTGTCAGTTTTGGAATATATTAAAAATTAGGAAAATAAGAAACAACCAGGAAGGCACCCGAGGAGGGCACAAGACAGCAGGGCACGCCAGGCCCCCATGGCACGCCCAGGTGGGTTGTGCCCACCTCGGGAACCTTCCTGGCTCCGTTTTCCTCCCGTTTGCTTGTTTCCCAAGATAAAAAATCTTTATATACCCCCGAACGTATTGACCACCGTATCACGGAGAAATCTCCTGTTCTTCTTTCTTGTTGTTCTTTGACAGATCTAGATCACCATGGCCGCTTCGAGCTCCTCCAAGGACAAGTTCTTCGAGAAGGTCATCAACCCGTATTTGCGGGAGGTGATGCAGCACCCTCAAGCCATTAAGATGCGTGAGGGGGTGCTCCATATCCGGGACATCTAGGGTCCCAAGGGGAAGGGGACCATGGAGGCCAGGCTCAAAGCTATGGAGTAGGAGGTCTTCAAGTGCAACGGGGTGGTGGAATGTGGACTCAGTGCCAATCACCTCATGATCACGGATTACACCCGTGATCTCAAGGGGGGTGGCTAATCCATGAAGGACATCGTCTTCACCTTCAACGAGCAAATCAACTTTCTGCAAAGACAAATCTATGATCTCCAAAACCAAGTCTTTGAATATGAGGCAATGTTTAAAGGTATGAGTTTGGCTGCTAGTTGCAAGACTCGTGAGACTCGTTCCTCCTCTTATGATGGTGAGCCATTGCCATGGAAACCGGAAGATAAGATCGCTACCTCATCATCACCACCACCCTCTTCATCACCAAAGAAGACTTAAGTTCATGGTATGGACACTCCCCTTGGCTTGAGCCAAGCTTGGGGGAGGTGTCCCGGTATCGTATCACCACCACTATCTTTGCTTTTATTTATTTTAGTTCGATCTTTAGTTTTCCTATGATTTAGTTGAATAAAAGTTTAGTTCGATCCTTTATTTTCAAGTGTTTGCTTAGTGATCTATCTATCGATGTAATCATGTTCGAGATATATAATAAAGAGTGGTTTGAGTCTTGTTTCTTTACTTTAATGTTTCAATAAAGAGAAAAGAAAATAAATGAAAAGATCATATGCTAATCTTATGGTAAGTAATGACATTACATAAGGAAAAGTATAAGTGGTAAAATTCGTTGGAGATTGACAAACATAGCATTGGTCAATGATGCAACTCATGAAAGAATTAATAAGGGAAGAGAAGATTCACATGCAAATACACTATCTTGGACATCTTTTATGATTGTGAGCCCCCATTAAATATTTTGTGTCAAAATAGTTGACGTTGGACAAGGAAGACAACGTAATGATTTATGTTTGTTCATATTCACATAGAAGTTATATTGTCATAGATCCTTTAACATGTGGTGCTTGCTCAATATATTTTCTAGCCAAAAATTCCGCACTAAGTAGAGATACTACTTGTGCATCCAAAACCCTTAACCCAAATCTCATTTCAAGAGTCCACCATACCTACCTATGGATTGAGTAAGATCCTTCAAGTAAGTTGTCATCGGTGCAATAAGGCAATACAAATTGCCTCTAAAAGTGTTGGATCATTTAGTGTAAGAGAAAATTGAGCGTTGTACGAACTTGTGATGGCAAATAATAAAAGCAACAGACTGCATAATGAAGGTTGCTATCATAAGGGGCACTATAAAGTGATGTTCTTTTGCATTAAGGGATTTGGCATACAAACAAATAAGCGCATGACAACCTCTGCTTCCTCTGCGGAGGGCCTATCTTTTACTTTTATGCATTTACTTTTATGTAAGAGTCAAAGTATTCTTCTCTATTCCTTTTTCTTTTTTTCTTTTTGCAAGCACCATGTGGTGAGGAAAGATCTAGGCACATATATCCAGTTGGATATAAGTAGACATGAGTTATTATTGTTGACATCACCCTTGAGGTGAATACGTTGGGAGGCGAAACTATAAGCCCCTATCTTTCTATGTGTCCGGTTGAAACTTTTTGTTCATGGGTACGCTGTGAGTGTTAGCAATCATAGAAGATTAAATGATGGTTAAGTATGTGGACTTGCCTAAAGGCTTCGATACGTGCCCCTTCCTGAAAATATGATGAATTGTAGTTGCAAAGTTGACTGAGAACATAGTTTGTTGGTTTTTAATAAGGTGTATGCTTTATACTTCAATGTTGTGATGAATTGTTACTTGTTCATGAGAAGTTATGTGATAAAAGTTATGTGGTAAAGTTTTATGTTAAATTTCATTGATGTTATAATAATATGCATGATGCTTCTATATCTGTGTTTTGTTTTTATCGACACCTCTCTCCAAGCATGTGGACATGTTTTTCGACTTCGGTTTTCGCTTGAGGACAAGCAAAGTCTAAGCTTGGGGGAGTTGATACGTCCATTTTGCATCATGTTTTATTACTGTTATTTATAATGTTTTTTATGCATACTAATGCTTTTGGGAGTAATTCTAATGCCTTTTCTCTCATAATTTGCAAGGTTTACACAAAGAGGGAGAATACCGCCAGCTGGAATTCTGGACCTGAAAAAGCACGTCAGAGCTACCTATTCTGCACAACTCCAAATAAGCTGAAACTTCATGGAGATTTTTTATGGATTATTTAAGAACTATTGGAGCAAATAACTACTAGAGGGGGCCCACCAGGCGGGCACAACCCACCTGGGCGCACCAGGGAGCCCAAGCGCGCCCTGGTGGGTTGTGCCCTCCTTGGCCCACCTCCGGTGCCCCTCTTATGGTATATAAGTCATTTTGACCTAGAAAAAATAAGGGGAGGACTTTCGGGACGCAGCACCGCCGTCTCGAGGCGGAACTTGGCAGGAGCACTTTTGCCCTCCGGCGTAGCGATTCCGCCGGGGGAACTTTCCTCCCGAAGGGGTAAATCATCGTCATCGTGATCACCCACAACTCTCCCATCTTTGGGAGGGCCATCTCCATCAACATCTTCAACAACACCATCTCCTCTCAAGCCCTAGTTCATCTCTTGTGTTCAATCTTTGTATCGGAACCTTAGATTGGTGCTTGTTGGTGACTAGTAGTGTTGATTACATCTTGTAGTTGATTACTATATGGTTTATTTGGTGGAAGATTATATGTTCAGATCCATTATGCTATTTAATACCCCTCTGATCTTGAGCATGATTATTATTTTTGAGTAGTTACTTTTGTTCTTGAGGTCACGGGAGAAGTCATGTTGCAAGTAATCATGTGAACTTGATATGTGTTCGATATTTTGATGATATGTATGTTGTGATTCCCTTAGTGGTGTCGTGTGAACGTCAACTACATGGCACTTCATCATATTTGGGCCTAAGGAATGCATTGTGGAGTAGTTATTAGATGATGGGTTGCTAGAGTGACAGAAGCTTAAACCCTATTTTATGCGCTACCTCGTAAGGGACTGATTTGGATCCAAAAGTTTAATGGTATGGTTAGATTTTATCTTAATACTTTTCTCGTAGTTGCGGATGCTTGCGAGGGGATTAATCATAAGTAGGAGGTTTGTTCAAGTAAGAACAACACCTAAGCACCGTTCCACCCACATATCAAATTATCAAAGTAGCGAACACGAATCAAGCCAGCATGATGAAAGTGATATGATGAAATTCCCGTGTACCCTCAAGAACGCTTTGCTTATCATAAGAGACCATTTGGCCTGTCTTTTGCCTCAAAAGGATTGGGATACCTTGCTGCACTTTTGTTTCCATTACAGTTACTTGCTTGTTACAAATTATCTGGCTATCAAACAACTTGTTACCTACAATTTCAGTGCTTGCAGATATTACCTTGCTGAAAATCACTTGCCATTTCCTTCTGCTCCTCGTTGGGTTCGACACTCTTACTTATTGAAAGGACTACAATTGATCCCCTATACTTGTGGGTCATCACCCACCGGTGTCACGGGAGAAGAATGGAGAGTGTTGCATAGAAAGGCAGTAGTTATGATTCGGTTGTACATCAACCACAATATTTTCCACCATGTTGCGAATGACACAAATGCTTATGAGATGTGGCAGAAGTTGGAGTCTATGTATGAGAGGAAAACATCAATGAAAAAGGCCTCGGTGATCAAAAGACTGCAAAGCTTGAGTACCGAGATGGCACAAGTGTGATTGAGCACTTGAATGTCTTCCAATGCCATATAAATCAACTTTCAGCCATGAAGATCAACTTTGAGGATGAGGTGCAAGCATTGTTGCTGATGAGTTCCATGCCTGATAGTTGGAACACGCTTGTTGTTTCACTTAGCAATTCAGCTCCGGATGGGAAGCTGACTTTGGAGATGGTGAAGAACAGTATGCTGAATGAAGAAGCTAGAAAGAAGGAAAAAGGTGATGCCTCTTCTTCTGATGCGTATGTGGCTGAAACCCATGGGAAGAATGAGAACCGTGGACGCAACAATACAAGATTTCAGCAAGGCAGAAATAAATCCAGGGGGAGATCAAAGTCAAAAATGAGAAAAGATATTACTTGCTTTCATTGTGGCAATCCGGGACACATAAAGAGCGAGTGTAGGAAGTACAAAAGAGAGCTTGCAGAGGGAAAACTCACAAAGAAAACCGAGCAAAAGGCTGAGAGCAGCCCAACCATGACTGCAACAGATGAGGACTATCTAGTTATTAAAGATGAAGATTGCTATAGTGCTGTACAAATGCAGATTATGCAGGTGACAAGGATCAAGTCCACATCTGGATACCTGATGACTTATGCAGGGGGGTAGTGTCATGGCAATCAAGATTGCAGAAATGTGTTTCTACATCAACTACAGAAGCTGAGTACATTGCAGCAGTTGATGCTGGCAAGGAAGTTTTGTGGATGAAGAACTTCTTGCAAGAGCTCGGCATGAAGCAAGAGAAGTATATTCTGTTTTGTGATAGTCAAAGTGCTATTCATCTTGCCAAGAATTCAAGCTATCACTCTCAAACCAAGAACATTGATGTGAAGTATCATTGGATTCGAGATGTTGTGAGTTCCAAGTTGCTGAAACTTGAGAAGATCCATACCGACGACAATGGTTCAGATACGATGACCAAGATATTGCCAAATGAGAAGCTACAAGCATGTTGCAAGGTAGTGGGCATGTCAGTGCCCCCCTCATGAGTCAGAGGGGGAGATTTGTTGGGATATCCTCCTCATGTGGGCTGTGAGGAGATGACCATTTGATGCCTTTTTAGGCAGCCCAAAGAAGTGCAGAAGCCCACTACCCATTAGGGTTCTGACCTAGGATCATATTGGACTTTGCACATGAGTGGATGGGGATGCTTTACCCTCCATCCAGCAGCCATTACACATGAGTGGACTTTGCACATTGAGCTCTTCCCCTTCTGCCCATAGGAACTTTCTATGTCTCTTGTCAACTTCTTTGAAGAATTTCTTTGGCACCTTCAGAACAGTCAGTGCGAACATGGGGAGCACACTCCGAACACATCTCACTATAACTCTTTTGGTAGCAATTGTCATTAGCTTGCCTTTCCATGTTGCGAGCCTTGCTTTGATGCGATCAATAACATGCTAGTCGCAAAAGCTCGTGCCACAATGAAGAAATGGTTTCTTTTTTCGTTACTTTTTTAATCATTTTTTCCTTTTCTTTTTCTATTTCTATTTCACGAACATCTTTCAAATTTGTGAACATATTTTTGAAATCATGATTATTTTTTCAAATTCGTGAACATTGTTTTTAAAATCATGAACATCTTCACAAATTCACGAACATATTTTAAAATTGTGAACTTTTTTCGAATTCACGAACTTTTGTACAAATTTGTAAACTTTTTTTTGAATTTTTTTAAACTCATGAACATTTTTAGAATCGGCTAACATTTCTTGAAATTTGGGAACATATTTTGAAAATCCCAAACATTATTTTGAAATGCATGAACATTTTTCGAATTCATGAGCATTTTTTGAACCAATGAAGTTTTTTGAAATTTGGGAACAATGTTTGAAATTCAAGAACATTTTTTTGTTTTTATGATTTTTTCGCTACTTTTCATGAACATTATTTGAATTCTTGATTTTTATTTAAAATTGATGAACTTTTTTGAGTATGTGAACATTTTTTAAATCACGTACATTTTTTAAATCCGCGAACATTTGATCATTTCTTGAACCTTTTTTTTCAAAATTCTTATTTTTTCCTAAATTTTGGAACTTCTTTGAAATGCGTAATTATTTAAAGTAGAAAGAAAACAGAAAAGAAAAGCACAAAGAAAAAGAAAAATAGGGCACCCCACATGGGCCGGCCCAAAAGTTTGCACTGGGGAGCGAGGGGTACACGGTGCGTCTTCTCCTAGCGCACCGCGCGCGGTATAGGTAAACGACATTTCCTGTTTGGGGAAAAACCCATCAACCGGATAATAATAGCAAAATATCATCCGCCTCGCTGGCCGTCGATCTACAACCTCGCTGGTCGTCTGATTTGACCATCACGTGGGTGCAGCTGACGCGCACATACGTACATCAGCAGCATATGATTCCAAGAGCAGGAAATGCATGCGAGGGTCGCGCTAGGCTGTGCCGTGCGTCAGCACTTTTTGAGCCCATGGCCTACTTCATTGCTGACTTGCTTTTTTGGAAGGGGTAAGAATCAGAAAAACAAATGGTGTAGATTTGCAGTAAAACCCACTAGCTATTGAAACCAAAAGTACGTACACACATTAAAAATAATTTGTTATTTAGAAGAAAAAATATGGTACACCGCTACAAAAAATTGCTGAAAAAATTAAATGAAACATTTTTAATGACCACAACAATAAAAAAAGTTGGGAAACAATTATCATCGGTAGCGGCAACAAGTTTTGTACCGTCGCGGGTGGCTTTGCGGCATGATGGTATGGCTTTGCGGCAACAAAAACAACAGTGGCGGGCGACTGACCTTGCAGTGTCACACGACCAACTTGAAACGTTTGAGCGTTTGACGGTTCGCCAGGTGCTACAAGGGCCCACCAGTTGCTCCAAGGCGTCACTAGGGGCGGCAGATGATGCTTCAAGACGGCGTCCGAGGATAGCGTGCTCCTACAAGGGCACACATGCTGCTATGCAACATGAGGCCGCCCCGATTCACAATACCACCCACCAATGTATTGGTGCTGCAACATGGGCGATGTTGTGCAACGACAGCTGCAACTTGAGAGATGTTGTGACTGCAACATGGGACATGTTGTGACGGCCACAATGTTGGCGATATTACGACTTTAACATGGGCGATGTTGTGCGGTGATGCCTGCAACTTGGGAAATGTTGTGATTGCAACGTGGGGGGCATGTTGCGACGATCGAAATCTTGGCGATGTTGCGACTCCAACATGGCCGATGTTGTGCGAGGACAACTACAACTTGGGAGATGTTGTGACTACAACATGTGACATGTTGCGAACTTGGGACGGCCGCAATGTTGGCGTTGTTACGACTGCAACATGGGCGATGTTGTGCGGTGACGGCTGCAACTTGGGAGATGTTGCGACTGCAACATGTGACATGTTGGGGCGGTCGTAATGTTGGCGATGTTACGACTGCAACATGGGCGATGTTGTCTAGTGAAAAATGTTGTGATTGCAACATGGGGGCATGTTGCGAAAATCGAAATGTTGCGATGTTGAGATTGCAACATGGCCGATGTTGTGCGGGGATGGCCGCAACTTGGGAGTGCGGGGATGGCCGCAACTTGGGAGATGTTGTGACACATGTTGCGAACTCGCGACGGCCGCATCATCGGTGATGCTGCGCGGCGATGAGTGTTTGCAGCGCTCGCCCAGTTGCAAACCTCCCGAGCACAACATGGTCATGCTGCAAATCCCGAGCACAACATGAGTCATGTTGCAAACGACGGGCGCAACTAAATGGCTAACGTGGCCCAGATCAGACGATAGTCGCACGTGGCACAAACAGCTTTGGAGGCGGTCGCGTGTCAGACGACCGACACATAGCACGCGCTAAAAAAACAACAAACGGAGTTGCAGCTTTGCTTGTCCAGTTTGCAACATCATCACCAAGCCGCACAGCGCCACGCATCGTGCTTTACAGCAGACCGTCTTATAACATCGTTTGAATGCGGTATCGCCATCCGTCCGTCCTTTGTAGCATCCGTGCTACCGACTCTTCGATGTAACAAATATATATTTGATTAGAGAAAAATACTAAGAGATCGTCAATTAATGTTGACACAATAACATGGCGAGCCAAACACTTACTCCCTCCATTCCATAATATAATCACATTTTTCAAGCTGGATATCACAGAAAAATCACTTTGCAGCACAGACCATAGTTGCATCAGACAGTGGCGAAGCCAATATATAGGCTGTGTAGTCAAATGACTACATAGCTTTGTGGAAAAAGTATCAATATATAAGCACAAATCATGCAAAAAATAATACAAAATTTGTAGAAATACATATATCTTGACAACACAAGATTGAGTTGACTACACGTGATTAAAATCCTGGCACCGCCACTGGCATCAGACATCCAAAAGAATGTAGTCAGCTTTGTAAAAAAATAATAATATATATATATGGCAGTGGAGGGTAGCTGAGAGAGAGAGCAGAGCGTCCTTCTGGGTGTCTCGGTGCGGATGCATGCAATTATGCACATGGTCAACGTACCAGTAGCAGCAGTACTAGCTGCGTAGGAACAAGGCTAGCTAAAATATACTTAGTGCCAGTGCACGTGCTGCGGGAAAGAGCGGCAGTCCTCACGTGTTCACATGGACACGTAGCTGGCTGCCAAGACGGTGGAGTAACCAGCCGGTTTAAAACAAGAGTTTTCCTCAAACAATCGACGAATCGCACAGGGAAGGCAACCTAGCGAGCGACTTGGGCTTGGCCCAACTAGAAGCGTACGTACAGTTTTGATGTTCTGGTTTTAGGAAGCTTCTCGAGGATTCCCAGCCAATTTTTCCGGTTTTGGGAACCTTCTAGAAGTTCCTGAACCAGTTTTTTTTTCCTTCCTATTTTTTCTTTCTGTTTTTCGTTTTTATTTTTTGGTCCTTTTTTATATTTTCTGTTTCTTCTTTCGTTTTTTTCTTTTCTTTTTAATTTTCTTTCAGTTTTTCTTTTTTGCATTTATTTGTTTTTCAACAAATTTTATGATATTTAAAAATGTTCTTATTTTTTAAAATTTGTTCATTTTCCGGATTTTGTTCCTCTTTTCAAATTTCCTTCAAAAATTCCAAAAAAGATTAGCACTTCAAAATTTGTTCACTTATTTTCAAAAAATGTTCGAAAACTAAAAAATATTTCAATTTCAGTTTTTTTGCATTTTCTAATTTTTTTTAATAATTCAAAACATATTCACGGATTTCAGAAAATGTTCCTGTCTTCAAAACAGTTCAGAAATTTAAAAAATGTTCATGTTTCCAAAATTTGTTCGTAAATTTAAAAAATGGTCGGGAAATTAAGTAAAATTTCGGAAAATTGTTCGCGTCTTGCAAAAATTGTTCAGTTTTTTTAAATGTTCCTGTTTTCAGTATTTTGTTCACAAACTAAAACCAAAATCACGTTTTCATAATTTTCCGCAAATTGAAAAATTGTTTGGGATAATTTCAGAAAATATTTGTTTGAATTTTATTTTTGTTCACAATTTCAGAAAATGTTCGCGTCTTTTCAAAAAATGTTCCTACTTTCAAATTTTCTTCACAAATTCAAAAACTGTTCAGGTTTTGAAAGTTTATTCGCTACTTCAAGAAATGTACGCATTTTTTTATTTTGTTTACAACCTCAGAAAATGTTTCCGCTTTCCAAAATTATTCGCAATATAAAAGAAACGGAATTTCAAAAAATGTTCCAGCTTTCCAAAAAAATTCGCAAATTCAAAAGGTGTTCATGTTTTAAAATTTTGCTCACAAATTCAAAAAATGTTTGGGAATTTCGAAAATGGTTCTCATTTATTAACTTTTGTTCACCGATTCAGAAAAACGGGAATTTCCAAAAATGTTCCCGCTTTCCAAATTTGTTCACACCATCAAGATGTTCATGTTTTTCAAATTTGACGCCGGATTCCAAAAATGTTCGGGGGAATTCAAAATATATTCATGTCTTGAAAATTTTGTTTGTAATTTTGAAAAATGTTCGCGTTTTTTTAAATTTGTTCCTATTTTGAAATTGTTTTGCATTTTGAAGAAATTCTTTGTAAGTTTGAAAAACAATCTCGTTTTTATTTGTTTGAAAAATGTGTGAGATTGCCAAAAATGGTTCAAGTTTGAAATTTTTTGCTATGAAATATGAAAGAGTTTCAAATCTGTTCCGTCTTATGTTTTTATAAAGCGGATTGCCATTATATTCGAAATCCCATGAATTCTGGTGGTTGTTGCTCACTTGCAGTAGGTCATCCCCTAGATCCCTGCCGCTGCTGTATACGTCTTTAAGTTTGGCGCTGCGATCTCAACATATGGAGTTGTCAGTCACAGTGGCTGGCACCGCCGTCCAGCTACTGCGAAGTCGCAGGATCATCGATCCCCAGCTCAGGTACTTTCCTCTTTGCTGCTTTTTTTCATACCCCGATCGTGCCAACGGAAATGGGCCGGCCCATGTTAGCCGCGCCCTGTGCAAAACGTCGGCAATTTGCCGCAGCGAGCGGCACATAGGATGTCCCCCTGTTTGGCGCTGCAAGCGCCGCTTTCTACTCTTTTTGCTAACCAGCGCCTGCAGCAGTAACTCGCGGGCCGGCCCATCTCGCTTTCGCTTTTGTGTTTTTTCTTTAAACGCGCAAAAAACAACGCTAGTGAAGGGAATCGAAATGAGTACCTTAGGGATCGAACAACGTAACACTAACCGGCGCCTGCATGCCCAATGTGTTTATCTCTTCTTCCAACTTTGGCTATTTCTTCTTCCAACTTTTTTGTTTTTGTTTTTTTTTCTTTTTTCTTCTTCCTGGTTCGATGATTTCTTTCAAATTCGTGAACTTATCTTAAATTGGATGAACTTTTTTTTTATCAAAATTGATTATTTTTTCATTCAATTAAATGAACTTTTTTAAAAAGTCGATGAACTTTTTCAAATTTGTTGAAATGAGTTTTTGAAAATCCATGAACTCTTTTCAATTTTCATGAACTTTTTTGAAATTCAATGAACTTGTTTTAAAAGTGGATGATTTTTTTTGTCGAATTTGATGAACCTTTTCCAAATGAATGAACTTTGTTCTAAAAGTTGATGATTGCTTTTTCAAATTTGACAAACCTTTTTCATATTCGATGAACTTTTATCAAATCAATGAACTTTTTTCAAATTTGATGAATGTTTTCTCAAAATCATTGCTTTTTTGTTTAAAATTTGATGAGCTTTTTTCAAATTTGATGAAGTTTGTCACAAAGTTGTTGATTTGTGTTTCAAATTTGATGAACTATTTTCAAAATCTATGAACTTTTTTTTCAAATTTGATGAACTTTTCAAATTCGTGATTTTTTTCAAAGTCGATCAACTTTATTCAAATTCATGAACCATTTTACTAATTCGATGAACTTTTTTTGAAATTGATGAACTTTTTTTCGAAATTGTTGAACTTTTCCTAATTTGATGAACTTTTCTAAAATTCGGTGAACTTTTTCAAATTCGATGAACGTTTTTTCAAATTCCATGAACGTTCTTTCAAATTCACAAATTTTTTCCATTTTTTGTGAATTCAATTCTTACAAATCTTTTCTGGAATTTTGATTTCTTTCAATTCGTGGTTTTGTGAATACTTTTGAACTTATGTTTTTCTTTATTCAAATAATTTATAGCTGGTATATAGAGTACTGCTATATATATTTAATGTTGGTACTAAATTTAGGGTCAAATAGAGTTGTTTCCTCTTATTAGCAACAAAGTGAGGTCATCCTAGTGGATGACGTGCGTGGCATGCAAGTTGGCGACCGGAGTTCGATTCCCAATCCACAGCGCTGAGTAGGAGGTCCCTAGGCAAACTCTATTTGATGCTTCAGGCGCCCTTGGCAATCGGGCGCGCCCCCCTCGTGTCGTTGGGCTCGGCCCATTCCAGTTTATTTTTCTCTGCTAAACCGAAAAAAGGGTGAGCGCGATGATTCAAACACAAAACCTCTTTCTTACCTGAGAACATCAGTAACCACTACGCCACTCACCACTTGGTGACTTGTAACTTCTTTCTTTTCTGCTATTCTTCCTCAGTTTGCATTTTTATTCGCATTTTTCTTCTTCCTTTTTCTAGTTCTTTTTATCATCGAATTTGATGAACCTTTTCATTTTTCAATGAACATTTCTGAAAATCGATGAACTATTTTTGAAACTCGATGATTTTTTTAAATTCCTGAACTTTAAAAAAAATTGATGAACTTTTTTTAAAATTCGATGAACTTTCTTCAAATTTGATGAATTTTTTTTCAAAATTTTTTTTTCTTCATTTTTTAACCTTCTGTAGTTTTTGATTTTTTGAAATCCATGAAATAAATTTAATTTATGATTTTTTTTGGATTTCCCCACAAAAGTTAACCATTGACCGGTCAACCGTGAGCGAGCACCGCGTTTGGCCGAACCGTTGATCGGGCGCCTGCAGCACCGTATAGGAGGACCCCACGATATAGGAGCCCCCGAATTCCCAAGGATGGAAGCACCCGATATTTTTCCGGTGCGCATCTCCCTAGTGCAGGCTCAATTTCGAGAAAAAAAATACACGTTTGGTCATCCAAATCTCTAGCGATCTGGTCCCGCAACTCGAGAAACACTTCAGTCAGTACATTTATGCCCCTTAGACGGTCGATTGCTCTAGAGCCGCTACGTACCCTAGCGCGCGCCAGGCTATTTTTGCAATCATACCCCTGTCGTTTCTGGAAAATAACCTGCTTTGGGACGTGGCGGCTCGAGAGCGATCGACCATCCAGGGAGTGGAGGTACCCGTAGAACGTAATGTATTCTCATATATAGAGACAATATTAGAGAGTTTCTCGAGTTGTGGGATTAAATCATTATGCGCTAGAGACTTGGAGGACGAAACGTGTAATTTTCTCCTCAATTTCACATCGAGAGAGATAGTTTTGCGCAAGCGGAGACAACTCAGGCTCCAGCTTCCATCGTCCATAGCGACCGATGCAAAACGCTACGCCTCATCACCACCGGCACCATCGCCGTCGCCAAGTAACCAATTTCTGAGCAGGTCACACCAACCCAATAGGCGCTCTAGGTTTTGTTGTTTGTTGTTTTTGAAGGAAAATCCTCCTCGCCCTTAGGTTTGGTCGCCGTCGGCGAAGGCAACAAACTCCTGCACACCAACCCCACTCTCTCAATCGGTCCTCTTAGAGCATCTCCAGCCGTTCGGTGCCCCCAGGGATTGAAATAGCGCCTCCTGGGGGCTAGCCGGCGCTATTTTGGGCGTGGGGGCGGTCGGGTTCCCAATCACCGCCCCAGGCCGGCCCCGAGACGCCTTTTTTGAATTGAAGTTCGGCTAAAATTACACGAAAATGACACGAATTCGGCTAAAATTCGGCATGTGTGAAAGTGCAATCATGCCCTAAATATTATTTTGATGTTGATGACAATATACTCATAGGGGACTAACAAAGTTTGTCAAGTATATCTCAGGTTTTAGTCCCCTCGGAATCAATTGTGTGTGTGGATTATGATTTAGGAAATGTTTAACCTCATCAAGAACGAAGAAACAAGACTATATTTATGTTTATTCTTGAGTATAGGATCCGACACTATTAAGAGGGGAACATGGGTTATTGTGGAAGTCTTGCTCAAACATCTACTTCAAAGTCAGTGTCTGATCTTCATCTTTGTCGGACGACCAGTACTCACACGACGTCCGGCTGCTTCTATACTGAGCCAAAACATCGATCGTCCGATGTGCACCGGACGTCCGACAAATCCTATCCAGAGCCAAAACATCGGCCGTCCGGTCTTCATCGGACGTCCGACAATCTTTCATATGAGCCAAAACATCGGTCGTCCGGTCCTTATCGGACGTCTGTTGTCTGCAGAGCCCTCGGTCGTCCGATATTCTTCGGTCGTCTGGTACTTTCTCCACAAAGCCTAAACATCGGACGTCCGGATCCTCCAGTCGTCCGGTACCCACTATGCCATGCCAAAACATCGGACGTCCGGTCCCTGTCGGACGTCTGGTGTCTGTCAAGCCTTCAGTCGTCCATTGTGCATCGGACGTCCGACACTGCAGTGTTGTTTTGTGCTCCAACGGCCACTTATTGAGGCATACTACAAATATCTCTCTCCTATCTTGTGAGAGGGTTGACCATTCACCTCAAGCATCCTCAAGAACACATCTTCACTCTCTCTCACTCTCGGACACCAAATCTTAGATCCCTAAGGGATTTGAGAGCATTTGACAGAAGTTGTCCACCCAAGTGATAGATCCACTCCTTCTCCTTCTTTGCACCAAAGGAATTCATGATTTTAGGAAGTCTTGAACTTTTCCCCATCGTTCTTGTTACTCTTGGAGGTTGGAGACTCCTAGGCGGTAGGCCGAGCAGGGATATAGCCGCATTTATTGCTTGTTGCGATTCATGTCAGCGCATCAAGGCCGAGCATCAAAAGCCAGCAGGGCTACTCCAGCCAAACAGGATACCGGAGTGGAAATGGGATGAAATAGGAATGGACTTCATCGTCGGACTACCTCGATCACAACGCGGTAATGATGCCATATGGGTCATCACAGATAGACTAACCAAGGTAGCCCATTTCATCCCCGTGAAGACAACCTACTCCACACAAAGGCTAGCCAAGCTTTATCTCTCCCGTATAGTCTGTCTGCATGGAGTCCCAAAGACTATAATATCCGATCGAGGCACTCAATTTGTCTCTAAATTTTGGGATCACCTGCAACAAGCTCTGGGCACGCAACTAGCTTTCAGTACAGCATACCACCCTCAGACTGATGGACAAACGGAACGTGTGAACCAAATCCTAGAGGACATGCTGAGAGCCTGTGTGCTCACCTATGGATCCAGTTGGGAAGAAAGTTTGCCATACGCCGAGTTTGCTTACAACAACAGTTACCAAGCCAGCTTACAAATGGCACCCTTTGAAGCATTGTACGGACGGAGGTGTCGTACCCCACTGAATTGGTCAGAGACAGGTGACAGTCGTATCTTCGGCCCAGACATGCTCAAGGAGGCCGAGGAGAAAGTTAAATAGATCAGGGACAGACTCAAGACAGCCCAAAGCCGACAGAAGTGTTGGGGAACGTAGCAGAAATTCAAAATTTTCTACGCATCACCAAGATTAATCTATGGAGTTTACTAGCAACGAGAGGGAAGGAGTGCATCTACATACCCTTGTAGATCGCGAGCGGAAGCGTTCAAGAGAACGGGGTTGATGGAGTCGTACTCGTCGTGATCCAAATCACCGATGATCCTAGCGCCGAACGGACGGCACCTCCGCGTTCAACACACGTACGGAGCAGCGACGTCTCCTCCTTCTTGATCCAGCAAGGGGGAAGGAGAGGTTGATGGAGATCCAGCAGCACGACGGTGTGGTGGTGGAAGTAGCGGGATTCCAACAGGGCTTCGCCAAGCGCTGCGGGAGGAGGGAGATGTGTCACGGGAGGGAGAGGGAGGCGCCAGGGCTTAGATATTGCTGCCCTCCCTCCCCCCACTATATATAGGGCCAAGGGAGAGGGGGGGGGGGG